>NW_017309675.1:15164-15896 GCF_000935625.1 Nanorana parkeri | reverse complement strand
TCTGTCGAGGGTAGGGCCGTAGCGGGTCTGTAGCGGGTAGGTCTGTAGCGGGTCTGTAGCAGGTAGGAGAGTAGCGGGCAGGGCAGTAGCGGGTCTGTAGCAGGCAGGGCAGTAGCGGTCGGGGCACTAGCGGTCTCCTCACCTGTAGCACCTCATAGATGGCCTTCCTGTACATGGGCTGCTTGCTGTAGGTCGCCTGGTGGAACGTGTTGGTGAACGAGCTGAGCGGCAGCAGTTTCTCCACACACACCTGAGGAAGAGAACGATGATGAGAACGCACAACGCCGCCGCCGCCATCTTTACGGGATTTGGGCCGCGGTCACATCACAATTTTCACCGGCGAGCGTTCAGACAAGAAAAAGTCAAAGCAAAGTTTTCTGATGCAGTGAAATGGCCGGACGCACGCAGTGCACAGCGTCTGTATGGGGGTGACCACTCCTCCTCCCCATGGGGCCCGGACTCCGGGGACCCCACTTCTCACCTCCATTATAAGGAGCCAATTCCCATCCTGTCATCCCGAATCAGTGACCTGGAACAATCATGCAGCAAGTGAAGTCAGAACTCCCAAACTTGCTGTAGGTCACTGAGTGGGCAAGTATGGAATCCCCCCGGGGGAAGGGAACAAGGAAAGTCAGACAACTGGCATGTTCAGGAAAACAAGTGTTGTCAGCGCCGGGTATAGAGCACCAATCAGAGGCGAGGAGAGCAGGAAATGGGCACTGCCAGGAACCA
>NW_017309675.1:13248-13605 GCF_000935625.1 Nanorana parkeri | reverse complement strand
ACACCCGCGGCGCCCTCCCTCCCATCACCGCCCCCATCACCGCCCCATCACCGCCCCATCACCATCACCACGTCACAGCAATACCTACCACAGAGAACTTGCCATCCCCGAACCACATGACCCAGCGGGTCCCCTCCGCCGCTCGGCTTCTTCCCGTCATCCACCAGGAAACGATTCGGCCGGGCCACCACGAGAAGCCGCGCAGCTTGCCCCACACCAGCTCCCCGATGCCAAATCCTCGGCCATCCTAGAGAAGGGGGACACAGGATCAATACGTGACACCACGCAGATCCAAGACCTGTTCAGCCAGTCTTGTGACTACAATCCCACCATAGCTCACTACCAAGGACTACAATC
>NW_017309675.1:11190-11507 GCF_000935625.1 Nanorana parkeri | reverse complement strand
CACCAACAATGACTCCATCCCACCATAGCTCACTACCAAGGCTACAATCCCACCATAACTCACTAGCAAGGACTACAATCCCACCATAGCTCACTACCAAGGACTCCATCCCACCATAGCTCACTACCAAGGACTACATCTCACCATAGCTCACTACCAAGGACTACAATCCCACCATAGCTCACTACCAAGGACTCCATCCCACCATAGCTCACTACCAAGGACTACAATCCCACCATAGATCACTACCAAGGACTCCATCCCACCATAGCTCACTACCAAGGACTCTATCCCACCATAGCTCACTACCAAGGACT
>NW_017309675.1:5303-6661 GCF_000935625.1 Nanorana parkeri | reverse complement strand
ACATCGCCCATCACCATACTGAGGTCATGTACTACGGGTGAGTGCGCCCATCCGCCGCACAGAAGACACGCAGCATGGAGGGAAAAACATGACTCCATGGTGATCACCAGTCAGGAGGAGGAAAGTCTTTGGGTGTTAGAAGACAAGGCAGAGGGAAGTTTGTAGCATCTTCTCTTACAGGCGGACTTCATTGACCTCGTAGGGACATCCTGTCTGGAAGTAGACACACCGCGGGGTCTCTGTTATTCCATTTATCAGCCTTCTCTGTGCACCTCTCTGAACCTGGTTTTTTGGGGGTAGTTTCTGATGGACATACTAACAATGAACTCAAAGGAGATGTAAACGGCTCTCACACACATGTACGGAAGATGTAGTCATGTACGCATTCTCCTGCTGCCCGGAAAATGTCCAGTCACAGGCTGGGGGAAGGGAGGTGACCATACTGTATGGCCTTACTCCAGTAGGGTCACCAGCCTGGCACTGCTGCCCAGCAGAGCGGTGTAAATCTCAGGACTGGATGAACCACGACAGGTAAAGCAACTTCCATGTACATATTTAGACTTTGTATTCAGCCATTTGCCCGGAGACGACCTCGCTGATCATGTTGATGGGCCTCATAATAGCCCTCAACAATCTGTAATCAAAGACTAATCATAGACCCATGTGTGAGCCCCTGCGGGGTGGAATGCGTCAGGGGGGCAGGAGGAAGGTGCGTCGGTGGGTGTTATGCGTCATGTACTGCACACGGTAGAAGAAAACTTATTAATGGGCCAGAAAAAAAGGGATCTGGAGAAATCTTGTTGTATTTATGGGTTTTGATCCTCAAGGCGTTAAGCCCACCTCTGCCCTGCAAACGATTCAGGGGTCTCCAGTG
Organism: Nanorana parkeri; assembly: GCF_000935625.1. NCBI lineage: Eukaryota > Metazoa > Chordata > Amphibia > Anura > Dicroglossidae > Nanorana > Nanorana parkeri. The sequence goes on along the minus strand of NW_017309675.1, from coordinate 5,787 downwards.
ACGGGGTTCAGGGGTCTCCAGTGAAGGTTCCGGTGATCCTCCAACTCCATATTAATGACCATGGTGGGGGGGCAACTCCATATTAATGACCATGGTGGGGGACAACTCCATATTAATGACCATGGTGGGGGACAACTCCATATTAATGACCATGGTGGGGGACAATAAGCCTCAAATAAAAATGTATAATGACAGAGCGGATCACATGTGCTAATTACACTATCAAGATCCAACACGCAGCACCCCTCAGGCCCCGCCGTCTGCTAATACCTCCCAAACCTTCCCCCCTCCCTAAACGGTGGGGGAGGGGCACCTTTTACCTTTAATCAGTAGGGGTTCAGTATGGCCGCACATACAAAGGCACAAAAAGGGGGCCCCCTCCAACCTTCGTGGTGCAAGAGAGTGCTCTCAGCTCCTTTTTGGCCTCACGTCATATCTAACTGCAACATTGAAGCCGCTCCTCAGGTTGATGACCCCCCCCCCT
>NW_017309675.1:4828-5233 GCF_000935625.1 Nanorana parkeri | reverse complement strand
TGACCTCATCATACCCGTCCTCAGCATCATGGCCGCCAAGACTACTGAAGCAATGTGGGTTCCGGATGTTCAGAGCCTCCTGAGTCATGTGACTGAGACATTCAATATGGAGGAGTTCAGTCCTGCTACAGAAATTTGTCTATGGCAGGGGTGGACATATGAGTATGGAATCAAGGGGCCAGTCTACCCAATCCAGGGGCCAGTCTGCCCAATCCAGGGGCCAGTCTGCCCAATCCAGGGGCCAGTCTACCCAATCCAGGAACCAGTCTATTCAATCCAGGGCCAGTCTACCCAATCCAGGAACCAGTCTACCCAATCCAGGAACCAGTCTACCCAATCTGGGGGCAAATCTGCCCAATCCAGGAGCCAGTCTGCCCAATCCAGGAGCCAGTCTACTCAATCAAG
>NW_017309675.1:0-3665 GCF_000935625.1 Nanorana parkeri | reverse complement strand
GCCAGTCTACCCAATCCAGGAGCCAGTCTACCCAATCCAGGGACAAATCTACCCAATCCAGGAGCCAGTCTACCCAATCCAGGGACAAGTCTACCCAATCCAGGAGCCAGTCTACCCAATCCAGGCACAAGTCTACCCAATCCAGGAGCCAGTCTACCCAATCCAGGCACAAGTCTACCCAATCCAGGAGCCAGTCTATCCAATCCAGGCACAAGTCTACCCAATCCAGGAGCCAGTCTACCCAATCCAGGAGCCAGTCTACCCAATCCAGGGGCCAGTCTACCCAATCCAGGAGCCAGTCTACACAATCCAGGAACCAGTCTACAAAATCCAGGAGCCAGTCTACACAATCCAGGACCAGTCTACACAATCCAGGAGCATTGGCTATGGAGTGATCAATGGCAATGATTGGACTTGGATTGATCATGTGGGAATAATCACTATCAGGGACACTACATGTTCTTTGTATGACGGGAGCCGTCAGTCCCATCTGTTCACCCACCAATGGCCACTTCCTGAGAGCTGTCCCGGTGATTGTACGGACCCGGTAAAGTATCTCAGTGAGGTTCCCCCATGTGTTTAGATCTCCGCCCTCGCGGTGTGTCCCTCGAAATGCACTGAAGTCGCTCCCATTCACAAGGAGGTGAAAAGTAACAGCAATGACCCCGAACCCCGAGAATGGACCTCTGACTTCAACTCAACCTGACCTCCTCTTTACCCTGAACTGACCCCAAACTTTACCCTGAAGATGACCAAACAGGGAACCTAAATCTCAGAAAAGGGACGATAATGGTCCCTTTGCAGACCGTCCACCATTACACCGGAGTCCCCCCGAGGATCACACAGCCGGGCAAACATGACCCATCCACCCCCCCACCACCACCACCACTCCCTACATCTAAACCTACCATACTACAGGAGACAGCCGGTACACACAGTCAGTACACACAGACAATACACACAGTCAGTACACACGGTCGGGTACACACGGTCAGTACACACGGTCAGTACACACGGACAGTACACGTGATCAGTACACACAGTCGGGTACACACAATCAGTACACACGGTAAGTACACACGGTCGGGTACACATGGTCAGTACACACGGTCAGTACACACAGTTGGGTACACACGGTAAGTACACACAGTCAGTACACACGGTCAGTACACGTGATCAGTACACACAGTCGGGTACACACGGTAAGTACACACGGTCGGGTACACATGGTCAGTACACACGGTCAGTACACACAGTTGGGTACACACGGTAAGTACACACAGTCAGTACACACGGTCGGGCACACACGGTCGGGTACACACGGTCAGTACACACGGTCGGGTACAGATACACGGGATGGAGGACATGTATGCAGAGGTGAGATTTCGGGGGTCTCGGTGATCTGGACTCTGCAGGGGGAGGAGAGACGTCTGACATGTCTCAGAGGTGACCACGCCTGGGGTCAGGTTGTGCTGCGGTGACACGTCTCTGCCGTGTGTGTTCCCGTGTCATGGAATCCCAACACACTGAGGTGACACACAAACATGACACAACGCACAGCACTGCGCCCCTCTGCTATGTGCTGCCTCACAAAATATGATGCATGTGCGTTTTGTTCATCTGTTCCTGCACGTTAACAAGTGACACAACACGCATGTGACCACAACACACGGGAACACAGACATGTGACACAACACGCATGTGAACACAACACACGGGAACACAGACATGTGACACAACACGCATGTGAACACAACACACGGGAACACAGACATGTGACAACGCCGGCGCTTCCTGCACAACAAAAGGTCATTTAAAGGGCCACACACCGGTCTCAGGCGCCGACCAATCACAGATGACTTTTATTTTCAGTTCTAAGCTGACAGGAAACGGAATTGCGGATGGCGAGGAGGCGGTGAGAACGTCAACATACGTCACATGATCCCAACACACACACAGGGCCTGGACCCAAGAGCTTACACTCTACTGACACGATGAGACTTGTGGTTCCTCAGCACCTTCTATGGAACCTATACTGTCAGATCCCAGGAGCCGGGGGCCCCACCAATGGAGCTGATGTAACTGGCTGAGACTTGTAGTTCCTCAGCATGCAGGGAACACAGATCACCCCCCCCCATGCAGACATTCCAATGATTGGGTCCCTCCTGCACACCAAGGGCCCCTCTGAGAAGGGCTGCAGTGTCTGGGTGTCAGTGCTGAGACTTGTAGTTCTTCAGCAGAGAATCATCAGACAATCACATCCCAGCAGCTGGGGCCCCTCCTGCACACCAAGGGCCACATCTGATTCCATGCTGAGATCTGTAGTTCCTCAGCACAGACGCATCACCTCCTTGCAGACATTCTAGTAACTGGGGCCCCTCCTGCACCACACCAAGGGCCCCAGCTGTACAGATCTGCCCCCCCTCATGTCCCCTATACTGCACCTTGCCAGGGGCCCTCCTCCTCTTCTGCCTCCTCATGGTGACAATGTCTGGGGCCCCTTCTCCTCTTCTACAAAGAGCTCAACTCCTGACCTTCCCCCGCCCCCTCCAGCAAACTCCCAGCCAATCAGCGGCCAGGATTCCTGTCCCTGCACTCAGCTTCCTGAATGGCAGAGAGGAGGGGGGGACAGGGGCCCCCAGATCTCCTCTAAGGGGCCCCCTTGCTGTGCCTGGGGGAGGGAAGTGCACACAGACTGAGTCTTCCCTATAGAACTACAACTCCCACCGTGCCCGGATTCCGCATTATTGATTATCGATTTGTCGCCGCAGAAAATATCAGAAATTTTCTCCTTTTCCCCCCAAAAAATGAACGTTTTCCGTCCGGAAAATGATTCCGCATCACGTGAAGGACATGACACACGTAAACGCACCGCGATCCCCATCACCAGGTCACATGACACACGTAAACACACCGCGATCCCCATCACCAGGTCACATGACACAAGTAGACGCACCGCGATCCCCATCACCAGGTCACATGACACACGTAAACACACCGCGATCCCCATCACCAGGTCACATGACACAAGTAGACGCACCGCGATCCCCATCACCAGGTCACATGACACACGTAGACGCACCGTGATCCCCATCAACACGTCACATGACACACGTAAACGCACCGTGATCCCCATCAACAGGTCACATGACACAATCTCCCAATGGGGACACTAGTTCTGGTGACCAGTGATTTCCCTTCACTTCCTGTTGTCACTATCAAACAGGAAGTGAAAGGAAATCTCCCCATTGGGACACGGAAGACAAAAGCTGACGGGGGTTGTGGCCCCGGCCTATCCAGGGAAAACTAAAGGGACCCCCAATACTTCCTGCACCAATCACAGGCAATCACCAGGCTCCGGGCCGGTCACACGGGGTGGGATCAGTGTGGACTCCGGGGGGAGGAGGGGATATGTAGTTTGTGTTCTGTGAAATTGTCTCATTTTCTACCGTTTATAAATGATATGAATTCCCTCCGGTGTCCCCGGGGTCACCTCACAGCTGGTGGGTGATTGGCTGTCATGTGTTGTCACCTCGCTGTCACAATTTATGGATGTCACCCTCTAATCTGCGTTCAACATGACTTCCTGTCGCCCTCCACCGACTTCCTGAGTCCGAGTTCCCAGCAGAATTTACACCCGTCACCTGACACAACGTAACCCACCA
>NW_017309674.1:30314-52622 GCF_000935625.1 Nanorana parkeri | reverse complement strand
ACCCGCGCGTGTGCGTGTTGGGCTTCGTAAATCAGCCCCTTTGGAAAGTGTCAATCAGTAAGTTATACATCTTTCATTACATATCTATACATGCATTATTGAGAAAAAACACAATTACAATTGCAAGTATACATATATGGATACATATATACTTACTAGAATCAACAAAACAATTCACATGTAAATAAAATGCATAGAATCAACTGTCGCCAATGGAGAGGATAGGCATCGATTAGGAACAAGGGTTGAGCAGTCTCAGCAAGATGGAAAGGTCCACCAGACTCAGGTGGATACACCTCTCTCACCCGCGACCATAGAGGAATTGACGTCTAGGGAACCAACGCAAGGCACAGGTACTTCATCAGATGCCACTCATCATTCGCACGGTGTGTGTACAGGTGAAACTCAAATAATTAGAATATCGTGCAAAATTCATTTATTTCACTAATGCAACTTAAAAGGTGAAACTAATATATGAGATAGACTCATTACATGCAAAGCAAGATAATTCAAGCCGTGATTTGTCATAATTGTGATGATTATGGCTTACAGCTCATGAAAACCCCAAGAACCCCAAATCCACAACCTCAAAAAAGTAGATTATTACATGCATTCAATAAAACAAGGATTGTACATAGAACAATACCGGACCTCTGAAAAGTACAAGCATGCATATGTACTCGGTACTTGGTTTGGGCCCCTTTTGCAGCACTTACTGCAATTACTTTTGCACGATATTCTAATTATTCGAGTTTCACCTGTATATCCATCATGACGGTATAAATGTCAGTCAAAATACTGCAGCGCTGAATAGTGAGAAATGTCCGGGATAGGAAGGGGGTAGAAGTAGTCAAGGGGTCAGCAAGTAGTTAAAGTGATTTGGTGTGGCTGGTGCAACACTAGATAGAACTTGTCTTATAACATTACATTATAAGTAATGTTATAATATAAGATAAGTCATGTAACTGTGTGTAATGTTATAGTGCACCATAAAACAAAATTTCCCTTTGTTAATTCCCCCCAATCTGTCCTGATAAAAAAATATCAGTTAGAACAATATCAATGATTTTATTGTGGTTTCATATATATGACAACAAGTTACAACATATAGAGACATAAAACTGTATCACTTCTGAAAAACAAGTACAAAACTTCCTGCTGTGATTACAGAAAAAGGTAAAATATTGCTGGAAAAAAAAATACTTATAAATACCTGAGAAATAGAAACTACTGACACTGCACAGTGACGCGTTCCTTTTCCCCACTGGGGCAGGCCACACAAACAGGGCACTTCAGGCAATAAACTAGACATTGCAAAAAAAACAATCAGCTGTTTGGCCAAACAATAACATTCCAATGATCTGACAAAGAGTGAACCTTGCTTTCTGAGTGACACAGAGGCATGTACAAAGGTGACTTGTATCAGTGTCACACTTCTCTCGCCGAAAGTCGTATGAAGTACTAAAGATTATTTTTCTTTTCAAGGAAATCACATTCACTACTACATTCTGAAAGTGGAATATGTCTTCTACAGCATAACAATGAACACACCTAAGCTGATGCATAAAGTAAACAAATTAACCAGAATCGACCAATCAAAAGTCATCTTTTATAGATCTTTCTTCAGCAATATGAATTCTGATTGGCTGGTGTAATTTCCTGCATTTTGTGCATTAGTCTATTGTGCACTACTTTAATAAATAAATCAAATTTAAAACTGATTTGTCTGGTAATTGATCATTGTAAAAGCCTTAGCATCAGAATATGTGTGATGGAGCTTCATAGCAGGGTGATTAGCCTAAATTCATACCTGAGTGTGAGCTTTACAGGCAATGTAGGGGTGGTTTTATATGTGCGTTCTTGCACAATTTTTCAAGTGTATTCAGACGTGAGTTTTTTTGTTTTAGCTGATTGAAAACTAGGTACTAAGAGGAGGAGATGACTGTGCAGCCTTTCCTGAGCCTTTAGACATTTTCCAGGTGCTTCCATTGAGGTCTATGGGGCCAAAGACCCCCCACTCTGCTTCAAAATTAGCTCATGTACCTTTATAAGCTTTGGGCATCTTGCTTTAGGCAGCTGAGCGCTTATATGTGAACAGGCACAATTGAAAAGCAAGAGATTTTGGTTGTTAAGTGGTATTGAGCTTGGAGCTTTGAGTTGCAAAACAGGGCCCTCCAGTTAATGTATCTTTTATTTATTTATCAGTTTATATTATTTTTATCTTAAAGGTAATTCTTCTAGTAATAGAGAATACTAATTGATTCCATAGTGTAGTGCCCTAGTGGAAAAGGTGCTATTAAATCTAGTGTTTATCAGATTGTACGTGGTCTGATACTAATTTGTAGTTTTGGTTCATGTGGTTTTCCCCCTAAACAATCTATCATTGTTTGCCATCTGTCTGCTACCAGAGGTACTGCAGGTTCTGCCCTGGTGATAGAACAGAGCAGCCAATGGGATTGTTAGGAGTGGATATCCCTGTCCAGCCAATCACTGTTAAACGATAGCCAGTGGTGCATGCTGGGGGAGGAGATAAATACTCGGAGGGGGCCATGTGAGCTCTCTCTCTTCCTCCCCCGGGCCCTGCCTGTGGGGCGGCTGCGCTGGACTGCTTGAACTGACCAGGCCTCAAATCCTGGAAACTAGCCATGGAATCACCCTGGAGCCTGGTGGCAGGAGGTCCAGTGGTTGCTAGTGCTAGTGCAGTAACTTTTACCTCAAGTAATGCTGTGTCAGGTGTTTGACCTGCTGTGCATGGAAACAGTAACCACACCCTGAAAAGCCGTGGAGTCTACATCTCACTGGATGACCCTAACCCTCCTCTACCTCTCTCCCTGAAGTTCTGCAAAAAAAGTTTCAAGCATCATAACTACGGTTTGGACCTCACTTCAACAGAAGGGCGATAAGTGCTGATGGGCAGAAGCAAGCAAATGTATCACTACACAAGAAGAATCAGAGCTGTCGTAACCCATAAAAAAACGACTCTAGTACTCAAGATGTGCTGGGGAGCTGTGGATCCATAATAGAGGTTTATTATAGAGGAAAGACATGGAGACCCGTTAGTTCAGTTTACTGTAAATCACCCCCTTAGAGCCACCGGTAGTGTAATCCTGTGCTGGGATAGCGCTGACCGGGAAGGGGGAGTGCTACAATAGCAACCATAGATGTTTCCATGCTATATACACATTCACTTTATCCAGATGTACTTGCCAAATATTATTGCCGCCTGCATACGTCACTCTTTACCCTGACAGTGCTGGGCCCCTTGTGATTCTGAGCCTCAGCAGTTTCACGGTCTGCTATGGACCTTTGCTTTTATATTGCTTAGTTTTAAGCATTAATTGCAAAAACTTACATGCTTTTAGAAATATACTTACAACAGATTATTAACAAAACACAGTGTTGTAGTGTTTTGACAATATACAGTGTTGTATTTATTAATACATCAATAATGGTGTTTTTTAAATGTTATCAGTGTAAGTGTCTAGATTTGACTTGGTAGTATCAGTCTCTAGCAATCCCATGCACTGCAGAGCTCAGACTAGGAAAGAGGGAAGCAGCACAATGAGGCAATCGGTTGTGCTGCAATGCTCATGTGCTACCAAGAAGAGAGCAGAGGAACAGAGAGAGGAGTTCATCAGTCTTCCGCTCCTCCTTTCACTGTCCAGTCACAGGCTTGGGTAGGGGAGAAGACCTGTATGTGTTATTAACTACAGCAATGAAACATCAGGGCTGTCCCGTGTGGCAGGGTTGGCGATAAAACAGCTCACATATATGTTTTCCATATTCAATTAGGAGCAGACAGCATCTTAAGCACTTGCATGGCAACCAATCCCAGTGAACTTGCTGTGCAGCATAAAGCACGGTGTTGCACTACTATGAGGTGTGGTGCAGTGTGCTGTCATAATTTTTGGTCTGTTGTGGTGCGTTGCGAATTGGGCTCCTCAGGCTGAACTTACCCTAATAGAATTGCCTTGTCTTTGTCTCCAGTGACCAGCTCAGATTTTGTAAAGGGTCTACATGCTCAGACATAATTTTCTTTTACTATTAATATATTTACAAATATTTTGGGGTCTGTCTCACTCTCTGACCTGCCATTGATTTTGATTTTTTGCCATCCTGAATTTCTTTTTACTACTTTTGTTATTTTCTTTGTAGAATTAAAATTACAAAAATCTTCCTTCAATTTTAAAGATTCAAAATGCCCTTTTATGTTGTTTAACATTGGAAGTGAGCCACATAGGTTTTACCTTTTGCCTTTTAAACTTGTTGCCAGTGTGAACAAATTTTGTTGGGTGTTTGCATACAGTTGATTTGAAACATACCCAGTTCTATTCCGTGTCCTTTGATTACAATATTTTATAACAGTTGAAATCTTGGAGCGTGTCACTTTGGAAAAAGGGTTCTTTTAAATAATTATCAGATAAACTAATTAAGGCTGGCTTCACACCTCTGTGTTGTAGAAACACCTGGTAAAACACATACTTCACTATGCGTCACCACAATGCATGTTACGCATGGCACCATATAAACTACATTATGTAGTCATGTCACACATGCCATGTCTCTGCATAGCAAGACTTAGGCTCTACCTGGGTATAGGATATTCTGGCCAAGCTTCAGACTATGTTTATTATTGCCATTTTGTGCAAAGTACATGACAGTGACCCTTTAACTTTGATCAGCACATTTCTTACTTTAATAATACTGTACCTGACAGTTGCAATCATAAATTGACATATCATGTTATCGTAATCTGCTATCTCATGTGGGAAATTAAAAGGGGCTTTCAAGATTAACCTTTATTATAGCATTTGGTTTTACTTAGTCACAATATTTCCCTTCTTGGATCTAACAACTTCCTTGTATCATTTTCTTGTAAATACACTTGTGATGGTTATCAGTGTATGATGTCAGAAGCATATCTTTTCATCTGTCAAACACCTTTAACTTTCCCATCCCAGAATGCAAAAAAAAACTACAAAAGTTTCCAATTTGTAGAGGTATTTTGTACGTTAAAAACAAAAAAGCATTTAAGATTTGAAAACATGCTCAATAATGAAGCCAAAAACCACACAATACAAATTCTGCTTCATACTGAGATGTTTGTTTAAGATTTACATATTCCTAGTCACAATGGGATAAGCTAGAGTCTAATCACAAACATTTTTGTGAGGCTGAAGCCTTCGGTGTCTGCTTCAGTGATTCTTAATAAATATCTGCATCAGAAATTGTAAATATATATATACAACCCATTTAGGAAAATAGAGATCAGGAAGATAATTGTTTATTTAGCGTCTGAATTTACCCACTATCTAATTGATGACTGTTGTATCTTATGTGCCCCCCCTACATATTGTTCCTAGAGTCGCCACTGCTTGCTTATAAGGGCATTACATCAGAATACAGCATTATAGAGCATAGAGAAGGACACATATTTACAGATAGAACTTCCTGTGTATCATAGATATAAGCATGCATATAGAAAACTAACATGCAAACTACACAAATAATACAATCATATATATCAACATATGCTGGTGTATTTCCAACACTAATTGGCCGTGATCGGGAGCTGTACGGGCTATTGTGAATAGCCCGTACAGCACCCCTTCGGTTCTCCTGAACCGAAGGGGTCCTGGGGCCGAAGCTAGCCGAACGATCGGCCGAAGCTACGGCCAGATCCTTCGGCAGCTTTGTGAATAGACCCCTTAGTGTATATGGCCTGTATATTCCAGTGTTAGGATTTGGTCTTGTGGCTCCCAGTACAGGACAAGATGAACAAGGGGTTTGTTTAGTGTTAGAGGTTAGTTAGGTTAGGTTTAGTGTTAGTGTCAGGAATTAGAGGGTTTAGTTGAAATTTTAAAGTTATGATTAGGCTGCAGTCGGGGGAGGGGGGGAGTTAATTTAAGTGCTTCAGTCAGGTTAAAGCCCAATTCCAATGTAGGGATGTACCCCTAACACCCCCTGGATTAGTGCAGTGTATTTTTTGGGGTTATATGTATTTACTATTTTTCACCATAGGGTGTGCTCATGGGTCGCGTATTCTGTTTCATCCACCAAACTTTGCTGTGACAAAGTATTGCGCTGAGGGTTAAATCATATCTGGCTGTGGTTTTGTGATAAGCCAATCATTGCGGAGAGTGTCATCAGTAGGAGCATTTGGCTATAGCAAAACCCCTGAGCATGCCCAGTACTGGGTCTCTCTCTCTTGCAATTCCCAGTCGGGAGTGGCAGCTTAGGTGCAGGGCTGCTGCCCAGACCTGAGGGGCTTGCCATGTGCTCTTAGACTTTACTTTATACTGGAATAAGACCTTACCCATGCTGGGGATGGGGAAGCTGGAGTACCACCCGAACCTCCATTGGTTCAAGCTTGTCCCTCTTGTATTACAAAATACCCAGCTGGGTGGAGGCACTGTCATTATAACTATATTCAAGTCCCACTCTCCCACTAAACGGACGCTCGGGACGGGATCTTCTAGTTTCCTACAGGTGGGCAGAAGTAGCTGACTGGAAAGGGTAACCCCCCGCCCCCAACAGGGCTACACCAATTTTTTATGTTTAAAAAAAAATGTATTTTGTTGTTCTTCTGTGAAATAAAAGCATGTTAATGCACTATTTACGTGATCACTCCAGCGCTATTCACTCTATCTTCCTTGCTTGGCCCTGCAAAGCCACTTCAGAGTTGAATGACATTCAGTACCGTGCAACCCCTTCCTGTGAGATCAGTGTGCTAAGTATAGCTTCTTATTCCACTACTCCAAGACAAAACAAACATTTAACCCTTCTAGTGTGTGTGGGGGAACCCACTATCAGGGTAATTTTTTTCACTTAACCTGGAGTTTAGCTTTAAGAGAGAGATGTCCCCAGAGACATTCTTTTAGCAATTTTCCTAAACATTTAACCATGAAGAATTTAATTAAACTAAAGTACATTACTCTAATTTCTCTGTTTAACTCAATTATTACATGCACCAAGATATCTCCGAATGATTAGATAAGCCTGCTTACAAACCACTCTCCGTTTTATTATAAACAGTAATTTGTATGCTTTTTTCCACCCATTCTTTGGTAAGAGGCAAGTTTCCCTTTCTCTTTAGACTGCAGTCCAGAAGCTGTTTAAACAATAAACTTAATTGTATTTATCATTTTGAGGTTATATTTTTTAATTTATGTGTATACAAAAGAGAAGATAAACTACAAATATTATTATTACCTGTTACACATATACAAATATTGTTGTGAAGTAAAAGGCTCTTCTGTAAATATTTTTCCATGAAGCCCTCATTACTGCTTTACAATGGCTTATTCCACACAATTTTTCTGTGTGGAGGCGAACATCTTGGTAGAGGTAAGGCTTTGTTTCCTCAGTGGTGCTCCCATGAAGACTATTGATCTGTTGACTGATGGGCAGATGTTCAAGAAGCATCAGGAAGGGTTAAGGAAGCACATATCCCCTAGAATGAATGAAACAAAAGCATATCTTCCAATTTTCTGAGCTGAGAAAGAGGGACACCTTGCAGCACAATGTGTGTAGGCAAGGGGTACACCACTTCCATGCTGCCAGTTACATGGACCATTGTGCAACATTGATTGGATAAACACACACACCACTACCTTCATACTGGCTTTTTTAAAACAACAAATATGCGTGCAAGTAGTGCATTGCTGTTTTTTTAGGAGGAATTTTGAAGAAAAGGTCAATTTTTCATGGTACTGCTGAGAAGTTCCATTTCCAGATGTTGTGTATAAGAAAGCAATTCTTCACTTTTTGAGTTCAAGTCCACTTTCAGATTTGTATGAAGGATAAAGGTAAAGGTTGTTGGTGATTTTCCATCAAGTAATTTGAACAATATATGAGGTTTATCTCATGTGACCTTAAAATTGGTATTTCTTTATATTTTGCTTACTAATATTTATGCATTTTTTAATGCTGCTTCTTCCATGATTATGCAAATTAGGATAGTTTACATATATCAAGAATATTCTGTATGGAAACCGAAAGATCACGTACTGTGTCAGCCAAAAATAAAAACAGAGGTAGAGAAAACAAAATGTATTATCAAAGTGATACCTTCTAAAAAGGTTAAAACAAAATGCAAGCTTTTGGAGCTGTAAAGCTACGCCCACTGGTGGAACTACCAGGGTCGCAGCGGTCGCAATTGCGACCGGGCCCTGGCGTTCCGCCACTTGGGGGGGGGGCAGCGAGGAAGAAGAGGGCCCCCCCGAGATCGTGCCTCTTCTTCCCTGCCGCACAGCCACCCGCAGCATGTACGGGCGGCTGTGCGGCGGGTATGGAGAGGCTGTCACCAGTCCCGCAGAATGTGCTGCAGGCACCGCCGGGCAGCACATTCTGCTGTGTGAGGACCCTCTCCTCTTAGCCCCGCCCAGGCCGCCGAGACGAGGAAGAGAGCCATGCAGGAGAGGAAAGGTAAGTCTGGAGGGGGAACGGGGGCGCAGGGAAGTGTGGGGGGCATACTGGTGATATTCTGTAGTGCTGACTTTCATTATAATGTATTGCAGGGACTTGTAATCCCGCATAGCAGGTGGTATTCTGCATTGCTGTATGATGATTATACTGCAATGCAGAATAGCACCAACTATGTAGGACTACAAGTCCCAGCAATGCATTATATTTTTAAGTAGGGATACACCAGTGCCAATACTTGGCATTTTCACGAGTACTCATACTTGTGAAAATGCTCCAACACTAAACGCAGATACCGGTGTTCTGTCGAGAACGCCAACGTAGTCGAATTTGCCGACCGCTTGAGCACAGACCAATATTATCGAGGAAACCGGGATTTATTTACAAAGTATTTCGTTTAAATCGTTACTAGTGACTGTTAATAATATTCCATCCATCATTTATTGCCATGCATGGCATATTATTAATGGTCACAATTAACCATTACAAACGAATACTTTGTAAATAAATGCCGGTTTCCTCGTTAATCTCGTCTGTACGTAAACGCAGATACTGGGTCAGCGTTCTCGACAGAATACCGGCACTGATCCGATCAGCAGGGATCTCCAGTGACATAATTTACCATATATGGACTTTCCCATTTGTAGTAAATGCTGAAGAGAGAGAGAGAGCTCCTTCCCCTCTGTCATCAGCGATCCACGTTCATTTTGGTATGTCAGTGTCAGCAGGGAGAGAGAGAGAGAGGGGGGAAGGAGCTGGCACACGGGGACGTGCAGGTAAGGAGAGAGCTGCTGCGCATGTCCATATATTCGTGGACACGCAGCAGCTCTCAAGAATCACTGTCAGTCATCAGTGGGGAGGATCCCGTCAGATACGTCGGGATGTCTTCTCATTGTGGCGCTTAGCCCCGACCACCACCTTAAATAAGGTTTTACAGCCTTACTGTGCATTTTGGCTAATTAGAGTAAATTACATTTTTTACTTATTTAGCCTAAGGAATGCATTAATAAAAAAAAGATAGAACCCCATAGTTCTCCTTTTAAGGCTATTTCTTGTCAATTGTGCTGTAAACTGGAATATTTTCTTTTGCTGAATGTATTAAATTTTATGAATGCCTAACATAGACTTGAGATTTAAATCTGCCTGCTTTCATTGTGAATTATGGAGAAACAGGGGTTGCACTGTGTTCAGCTTAGCTTTCCCATTCTCTCAATTAAGTTCGGAGGAACTAGGGATGCACCAATAATTTGGCCGCCAAAAATTCGGCTGAAAATTGAACTTTGGCCAAATTTCAGAAAGTACGATTATTTGGCACAAATTGCGGTGCATCCATAGTTTCTCTCCTCCCCGCTAGGCGTTGCTCTGTGTCCCCTCTGACACAGAGTAGCGTCCAACAGGAGGGGAGAGACTGTCAGGAGGCCGAGCGGGGCGGAGAGGAGAGTGAGCGGTCTGTGTTACAAGAGGCTGAGATCTCCTCCAGCACCACCCCGTTCGCCCACCTAGGACAGGCAGATCAGGATGGAGTGGTGTGGGGGGGAGACAGCTGTGTCACAGGAGGCTGAGCTCTCCTTTTGCCTCCTGCAAGGTCAGGTGACCACATTCAATGACAAGCATCCAATGAGAAGTGTTTCTGAACACACTGACCAATGAGAAGTGCAGCGAGGTCAGGTGACCACGTTGACCAATAAAAATAGCAAGGGGGAGGGGGACCAGATTGCAGGGGATACTTCTATTTTCCCTAATTCCCCAGTGAAAGTAGAATACCCTTTAAGATGGCAAACAAAATGTTCTGCTTGAGTATATCTTTAGTGTGCAGCAGTTAGATAACAGACTACCCTGTTTGGTACACCTACTTGCTATCTCAGGATATCTATTAAAGTTACATGTGTCTAAGAAAGCCTATGTCTGGGATGGTAATGTATATAATCTGAGGGGGAAATCAGATGCTTTTGCTGGTGCCGTTAAAGATTTGTAAAGCCTGATGCAGAGGTGAACAGGTTAAACTGGGGAAGTTGCATATAAAACTATTAGTCAGGATGTCAGTGCAACATAGACATGAAGCAGAAAAGTTACTCAAAGAATGATGGAAGTTAATTTTGCTTATAGCTAAAGTAAGGTCTCATTTATATATTTTACAATGCAAGAATTAGGTTTTCTCTAGTTGAGATTTGTACATGCAGTGCTATTAGTTACAATGAACCAAAAATGTGTGCTTCAGTCCTCAAAAACTGCTGTATGGATAATTTTCTGAATGCATACCGGATGGCACAGTTCTTGTTCATGTTTTTTTATGTGTGCACAGTATTGCAAAACCCCCCAAAAATGTCTGGTGTTAGACTAAAAATGGGAATCTTTCCAAAGGTGACACAGACAAGACCAAAAACACATTTAGCTGAGCTGGAAAGAGCTGTTTTTTTGTTGCTATCTGCGCCTTTCTGTTCTAGGCAACACTGCTCCTCTTATTACTTACCCCGGTATCACTGACAGGAAGTGATAGGAATCTCCTCAATAAGGTCACAGGCAGCACAAATTTCACAACCTGACAGTAATTTTAATTCTTTCCCCAGCATCCAAAACGAAAAAAAAAAAAAATTGGATTGAGTTAGGCATTAAGCAAGAAACTGATTAAAAAGGCATTAAAAAAATTGCTCTGAATATAAGGGGCATGAAGTAGTATAATGTAACAAAAGTCAGGAACAATATGTATGAAATCAGTTTCTTTATAAAAACAATATTTCCTGGCACCAGATAATAAATGATGCAAAAGGTTTAGATGGCATGCTGCTCCAATAAAAAACAAAAGTACACGTCACATGAAAATCTATAAAATGAAGGGAAAAAAACAGCCAGCATCATGAATAGTTTTTTGTTAATGAAATAGATAATAGCTGTAGTGTACTCCCATAAAGATCAATCCCAAACTGCGGAGCTGATAGATGGCAGAAACCATCCAAAGCTGGGTAGGGTATGGGCACAGAAAAAAACTCTATTAATATAGACATAACACAGGAGCTAAACAATGGAGGTTGTCCTCTGTCCACACCCTTCCCAGGATTGAACTAAGTGCTAAGTAAATGCTTATAGTATTTCATAAGTATTTCAGGAACAAGCTGAGGGCATAAAAGTTGTCACGTGCCATAAGAAACGCCAACATTTTTCGTCAGGATCTGTTATTTATATTACATGTGACCTAGGAAGAACATATATCAAGAACGTTCATATTTGCCTCCATTCACACAGAATGAACATTAACAGAGATTCGCAGGGTGAATAGCTCTGACAATTGTTCATAAATAGACCCTATAGTGTTTAGTGGAAGTTGTTCTGTTCATTGCTATAGGTACTGTATATCCTCTTTCAGTGGTTCTATGCTCAAAATACATTATTGCTAGTGTTTGAGACCGAGAATGTGGAATTGTTTTATATGAGCAAAACCATTGTATTTTACCTTAATAAAGCTTTTATGTTCATTATGCACAATTTCAGGGTGCACAATTTCAGGGTGGTGTGTCTCTTGTATTTTATGTTTTTTAACGTAAGATAATAACTGAAAGTGACAGATTCAAATCCCATATGGGTTTTAGAAGAACATGCAGATTGACAGATGGACACTGTAAAAGTGATAAATCAGGTGGGGTAATAGAGAGATACCTTGGTTATGAGTGCTGAGGACAGAGCAGATGGAATCTACTGAATATACAATACTTCTCGACAGCTAAAGTAAATGAGTGATAAGCAGAGATTGTGGGCATTAAGCAGATGGGTGGTGAGGGAAAGATATTGAAAATAAATGAGGCAGATGGCTGCTGCAACTATCAGTGAGTGTAAAGGAAACAGCTTTTATCAATAGTAAACATTAGGTGCAGCTCTCAGCCATCCCTTCAAGAAGGCATGGAGGGTAATTCAGAATGAAAACAAAATATGATGACATAACACTGGGCCACGTTCTGCAAATTTCATAGTATGAAGGTTGTGCACAGTCCTTATATAGTGTAATTTAAACATGGATTGTTAAAAAAAAGTGGGCTCACTCTATGCAGCTGTCATGCATTCCCATGCAGCACTTTATCATAAGGCATGCAGTGTCTTAATATTTTTATTAAAAAAATAAACCTCACAAACTTAAAAAATGATGAATTATCATAACTGAATTTTACAAAGTGTATTTTACATAATAACATATCAGTTTCCATGTCAAATACAAAAGGAAATCCATACCCCCCACTGTCCTGTATTTGGAGGGTCTGTCTTTTTTGGAACCAAATCCATCTTTTTCTCTTTCCCCCTCAGTAGAGATGTGCTTGTGTCCAGACTGAACCTGGTCCAAACCTGAGCCACATGGGCCACCCACCCAATCAGCTGCAGGTCGGGACATTCCCTGCCCCGCATCTGGCCATAAACAAAAAAATCAGTATGTTTGTGCTGACTTAATTTACCATATATATCCACATGGACATGTTAGGTAAATGTAATTTTCCTAATATAGCAATTTAGCCATATAAGGTCCATTAGGTCGCTGTGTCCTGATTATTTCCATTTGTGCAACTGCAGACAGGGAATTCCCCGGCTGCAGCTTATTGGGTGGCAGCGGAAGATTTAGAGGAGATCCTTCTATGTTTGGAGGAGCTCCTTCTGTGATTGGGGGAGCTCAGGTTCGGATCAGGTTCCGTCATGTAACTGATGAGAGACCGGGCTGAGCAGAGGAAGTCTACTCTTGCAAACCTTGTCCAACTCTACTGAAGGTGGTGACAGGAAGAGTGAGGATGCAGGAATGCACGAGTGCCCAGAACGTGGGTTAGTGAAGTTTGTTCAGGTGCTCAGGTGTGAAGACCGGTGTAGAGCAAGATGAAGGGGGTGCATTGAATGTAGCAGGATACTGGAACAGGAGACAGATGTGTAGTTGGAAACACAGACCTGGGTTGATATCGTCCAGACAAAGCAGTACCAAATTGCTAGCCAGTTCAGGGTTGAAGTCACAAGCTGAGAAGCAGACGTGAAGCACCAAATTGGGTCACAAGCCAGGGTTGTCTTTTTGGGAAATCAAGTTGCAGGTTGTGTCGCAGGGAATCAGGAACAAGCTGAAGACCAGTTAACACATAGGGCTTGTTCACACCGAATGCGGTGCTTTCCAGAGCGGGAACTGCTGGAACGCACCGCAATCCTTCACAAAAGGTCCCCCTGCGTTCTTGGTGGGAGGGGGCGTGGCAGTGCATTGAATTCAAAGGCACCGCTTACATGCCCACCCTGCAGTGCGATTGGACGCGTGGCAAAACTTTGCCTGCGTTCCATTCCACTGCAAACGTGAAAAATGCTGCTTGCTTTATTTTTTGCGTTTGCAGTGGACACTGGGAATCCAGGAAGTTGTTAAAGACAAAAAGCAGTACTCACTACATAAAAGGAATTTTTTTAACTAAGCTTTGATTGCATTTTCAAAAATACCGCAAGTATGTATTCCTATTACAATGCTGATGTTATAACAGGATCGTATATGCTGGGGATCCATTAAAGCATAACTAACCCCAAGAACAAAAATGTAATATATTGCAGCTTACCAGTCCTTGGATGTAGTGGCTGCATCAGCAAGCACAGAAAATGTTGATCTTGCCAGAATTACATTGTCCTTGTCACTTCCTGTGTGCTGACCTGGAAGCAAAAAACAATGTTATGCTATTTAAAACTTATAGACTGCAAATGAGTGACGGTAGCCACCCAAAAATAGGAAACTTGTGTTTTTTCAGGATCACCAAGTTAAAGTAAACTATAAAAAAAAGGATGAAAAAAAGAAAACTAATGCAAGCTCAATGTCATCAAGGACTGGTAAGCTTCAGTATATTATTTCTTTGTTTTTGGGTTTAGATGCACTTTAAAGATTGTTAATGGAACGCCAACTGTATTAAACCACAGTAGACATTCATGAAGCTTAAAAGTTTTCCATGAGTACTCCCAATGAGCTCTACAATAATCATTCCCAGGCTGGATCTGAAGAGATCGTCAGGATTTCAAGTCAGTTGAAAATGAATAGCACTGCAGCGTACTAATCCATGCACAATGCATTGTAGTACCCGCTCCACTGTACTTCCTGTAAATCTAAATGCAGTGTTTAATATTTATCAGACTAAAGCAAAACTAAACATTTTATTATTGAGCTCTAAACATAATAAATGAAGAAAAAATATTCAAATCACAGAATTTAAGCAAAAGGCACCAGAACTGCCGAATTTCTGCACCCAAATTGTTGGCAATTGCACAGTATATTTAGAAAGGAAAACCAAATTCTAAATTGTCTTAGTCTAATCTCTGGTATAGTACAATTTAGTATGGTATAGAAGTCTACAGCACAGTATGATCTTGCTTTAACACAACAGGAAAAAAAGACTTTTAGTCTACCCCGTGGTAATAATGCCCTGCTGCGAGCACTAATAATGTGTTAATTATAACCAATAGAAGTGAATACAAGTGCGGCACTTTAAAACTAAAACAATACAGATAGAATCAATAAGTAGCAGTCACATACGTTTATAGGTGAAAACAGTGACACAATTCGTCATTAACACAATACCTCCTAAAAACAAAAAGTAAACATATACTGCTCAGTGAAACAACTCAATGAGATACCAACACATGCATCTATCCATAAACGCACCCCTCGTGAGTCCGTAATTAGTCTGTGCTTCTCTGTGAAAAAGTCAAGAGGTTGGCACCACTCCTTCACAATCGCTGATTCCACCAAACCGTTCTGAGCAACTCTCCACCTCTCCTCGTGAATGCACTCTTTCAGAAAACTGCTCACTTTTACCGCCAAAACCTATTGAAAAGGTCCAGCAACAGCGGATCCCTTTTGCCATCCGGCCGGCGGGGATTGCACACCTGACTCTCAAATGTTGTTTGGATGTTGTCTTCCGTATTCACAATGCTCATGCAAGGTATAGAGTAAAAACCATAGTGCACACCGTGGATATAGGTAGAAATAATTTATTTGTAATATACTCACAGACAAACACGAATATGGCAGTAGTCTAAATATTTTTCAAAGAAACAGTGACCATGAAGACAGACTCCGCTCACTCCACTGTGCCTGCGCTCACACGCGCCGTTCCTACGTGCGTTACATCTTCCCAAGACTTCATTCTTGGCATTGTATAGTATAAATCCTCCTTAGGCTTATCAAAGTCCTTTTGGATTATTTGATTATAGGTATATCGTTATATATAGTCTTGGTAATTTTATTTTTGGTTTAATTCTATTTATTAATCATATATAAACTGAATTATGTGGATTTGATTGCAATGGTGTGTGTTACTAAGACATCCAGAGGTACTCTGCAACATCAAGCTGTACCTCCCTCTGAACACTTCAACTTCCTCCTGCCCCAACAACTTATCCACTTACCAAATGAGAATGGCCATCTTTGCTGCTGGTCTAAGATCACTTCATGAAGATGTCACAATCTTCCCATTCAGCAACTCTTGACTCTCTGGGAAACCTCTGTTCTGCCACTGCAACCGCCATAACCTCACAATAGCTCTAGGGTCCCAGGTGACCATATTAATTGTCAGCAACCACTTAACATGTCTTTTAAAGTGTAACAGTTCCGAACATTAGTAGAGGCTTGTACCGTGTTAGCCATCCATTAATGCAAAAAGTTTGGAGCTTAAGTGATGTCCTTTATTGCTTAAGAAATTATTTAAGATGCAAGCTTTTGGGACCCATTAGTTTCTTTTTTATAAGGTTATTTTTTATAAGACCTAAGTGGCCAGAAAGCTATCATTTGGACTCTCTTGGACTTTCTTCAGCTCAAAACATTAAAGTAGTATCCTTACAGCATACTCAATGCATTTTGTCTTACAAGACTTTATCAAGAGCCCACTTCTAACACCGTACCTTATCAATTGTGTCCTCTACCTATTCTCCCCTGAACTTTCTAAAAGAGAATAATGTAAGGGGATTTAAGTAATAAGGGGCAACATCGGGACCTGCTAGAGTCTTCTTGCAGGTCCCAGCCAATAAATAACAACTGGGCAGAGCCGGCCGTCACGGTTGTCATTGTTTAATGACAAATCAATGCTCTACCTAGTCTTTCGAATCCAGAGTAAGGAAATGGATGAGAGAAGATAGCCAGAAGGGATCGGTGAGGGGACTCTCGTAAAATGGACTTCTTCAGCTGATCCCAGGATATAACCAAGACAGATAAGTACCATTATGCCCCACACGCTACTATTCGAAAGTTGGGGCGAAATAGAGGATTGGTCAACTGACCTTTTCCGGCATCAGGATCGACCCTATGTGAGGACTTATTTGCGGTGACAGGACATTAAATGGACCGGCCGATTTTCGGCTTTTTGTTTGAAATTTACCTTAGATGCAGGAATACATTCTGGTACTAACTCCCCTTGTAGATTTTTGATAGTTAGATCAAGGCATTTACCAGCTGAGTGGTGTAACAGGAGAGCTCCCCCTCATTAGTTTTTTTCATATTTGATCGTTTTTTTCACCTTGTCTTATATTCATAGGCTTATAAGCCATATAAAAAATCCTTTATTATCACTAGCTTATACTACAACTGTCCCAAACACAAGCGGTAGCTTTACCTCCAAATCGTTGGAGGAAACAACACTTAATCACGTCGGTCATTAATTATAGCACTATATTAACACACTAGAAGATTCGCACATTATTTCATGGTGTAGTAGATCACACACGTTTTTTCGTTAAACAATTCACTTCCAGAAGGAATCACTTTCTATTTAAGGAATGTGAGAGAGCACATGCCTTAGCTCACGGTCATTTATTGATATATGATACACAGTTGCGATTGTTTATATAGGTGGACACAGTTAGTTTTTTAGATCATTCATTCCTTCACTTTACACACCAAGCGCAGCATATTATAGATTTCACATTGTTTAATTGCAGTTCAGCGTCCCCAGGTAACCCTTGCAGTAGCCCTACTGTAATGGTTAATATAATTTTTAACCAGAGTTAATGAAATACCTTTTGGTTTTACTGACACTTTACATTTCTTATTATAATTTTGATCTGACCCTGTGAACCATGTTTAAGAAAAATAACTCCTGTATAGGGGCAGAGATTGCAGATAGTTGACTTGGTTGTGTGCATTGCAATGTATTGCAACGTATATTCTGATTCCTGCCTTATAGAAAGGATACTTTTCTTAAATATCCAATAAAATGTATGTTTTGAAATCCTCAGTGGGTGCCTATTATAGAACGGTTAGAGCCACTGTCAACTTTGTATGGCTGCATGGGGCCCCATTTGAGGTATTGTTGGTATTTTTTCTGATTTCCATTTAAATTGGCAGACAGAATAGGAAGTGAGAAAACATTCCCCCACTGGAATTTTCTATTAGAGTGAGGAATATCTCTTTGCCCTTCTTCCCAGTGGGGAGGTTTTACCCTCACTTCCTGTCCAGGTAGCAGTTGTCAGGCAAAAAGGGAGTATAGGGACAACCCTTTGCACAACTGAACAAGTTGTTAAGACTTGAGCCTTCCTTTGACAATGTGCATGTAATAAATTGTATATCTTGAATTAATTCATTAATTCATTTTTTGCTAATGTTTAAGTCAGAGCGTTTTATTCTGTTGTTCTTTCCATGCTTAATAAAGCTGAATTAAACCAATCTGCTTGCTGTCTCTGGATGGTACAAGATGTAAATTATTTCTAAGACATTTTCTGAATTTGTATTATAAATCAAATAGTTGCTATCAAATACATTTTGGTGTACCTGTCATTAATTTCTGTTAACGGTCATTTTTCTTAGCTTTGTTAATGCTGCCTGTCCAACTTAAAAGAGAACTATGGGGTAACCTTTTTATCCCATAGTTCTCTTTATGGCCATGGGAGGACCCAAGCTCAGTATATAGTGGGCTATTGCTCGCCATATACTGAGAGCGCCGCAGCTGGGACGGATCCCGACAATACTGTCGAGATCCATCCAGCTGGCTGATAGACAGCGGGCTCTGCCTATCTAAAGGCAGAGCCAGCTGTGCCCGCCCCATCCACCCTCTGTTCCTCCACTCAGCACTGGAGGATCGGAGAGGAGAGGGAGGGAATCCCTACAGGGAGCCGTGACTGACAGTCACCGCGCACTGCAGGGAGACGATCGGGAAGTGAGCAAGCAACGGTATGTGTTCGCTCACTTCCCGATCTATAGAGTCGACGTGCAACAGTTTCATTGTCACACGTCGGCTCTAACTGTAAATCACTCACCTCATAGTTCTCCTTTAACTTCTGTCTTCCCCTGCTCTTTTGCTATTTAAATTCCCCATCAGACTCTTCTTTATTGATGCTTGCCTTCCTATTATGTGGACAAAATGATTGAGCAGTAGTTGTAGTGTCAGTTCATTCAATGAGCAACCCATATTTATTTTCTTTAGTATTGACATTTCGAAGGCACTCTCAACATTTTTCTCCTTACCAGATGCTATTCTAGACTTTGTGAGGCCTTAGGCGAAACTCAAATGTGAGGCCCCCACTTACACTCATAATGGAAAAAATGCAAACGATAATTAGAATCAAACTGTATAAATTGCATTTTTTAAGCCAATAACCACCACCAATAATCACCTACAATAACCGCTAGCAAGTGTCAGGGCCTGCAATGACATCCCCGCTAAATAACCATCAGCAAGTGTCAATGCCAACCCTCAGCAATAACTGCCAGCAATTGTCAGGGCCAGCAATGCCCTAATAATAGTATTATTCTGCATTGCTGTATAATGTATTGCTGGGATGTGTAGTCCTATATAGCTGATGGTATTATTAATGCTACTGCAGGACTGCAAATCCCAATACCCAGCAATACATACAGCAACGCAGAATACCATCAGCTATACAGGACTAAAAATCCCATCAATACATACAGCAATGCAGAATACCATCAGCTATACAGGACTACAAATCCCATCAATACATACAGTATTGCAGAATACCATCAGCTATACAGGACTAAAAATCCCAGCCAGGCAGCCAGCAATACATTACATAGCACCGCAATTTAAATTAGATTATTGAAAAAATTATAAAATGCAAAGCATGGTGCTTTTCTTACATTCTATATGGCCTGTGTGCTTTTTTCTAACTTCTCTTACTCTCCAGCTCCTCTTCACCTGTTGGATAATATCAATCCGCAGCTGTGGAGGCCAGAAGTAAAAGTTAATGAACAGCTGCTGCAGCTTCCAGTATTCCTCCGCACCAGCCGAAAGAGGAAAAATAGTCCCTTCTCTACTATGTAGAGTAGCCCCTTCTCTAAATTTTTGTTAATAGTTAAGGTACTTGAATGCATTTTTCAGATTTAACTCCTGAGTTTAGTGTCACTTTAAGGTTTAAGAAAATTTGGATGCCATGGATCCTCCTCTACCTACCAGAGGACTTTGACTGGTCCCTACTCAGAATTTAAGCTAGAAGCCTCAATTGTGATGTGTTGCCATTTATGTAATGTCGCATTCACCAACCAAGGAGCTGTTGGAATATACGGGTCTCCCTTGCCTGTCTAGGGATATCAGTGGAGTTGCTGCCCCAATAGCACTTACCAGCCCCACTGTGGCGACCGATAAAACTGAGATTCACACTGAAGATGCAATGCTGAAGAACTTTATTATAGCTCTGAGAGAGAGAGAGGGTTAGAGCACAAGATACCTAGGATGTATAGACTCCAACTGTTAAACCGCTAAGAACCGTTAAGCCAATTGTGGGGATCTGTGTCTTGATCTTCTGGCTACGCAGTACCTGGATCAGAAGCTACTAGTCCATACAGAAACAGACTTTCAGGTTGCCGGAGCAGATCATTTCTCAGGCTCCCCACACCTGGTGAAGTTGCTCTCTGTCATCTTCACCCTTAGTTTCAGCCACTGGGCCCCAGACTCAGGCCCCAGTGTGAGCACATGGCTTTTCTTCCTTGGCTTCAGGCCTAGCCAGATCAGACAGCCCATAGCAGCCTCCCCCCAGGCAAGAGCCCAGGGGAGAAAAAGAGCCTCACATGGTCCGCCCTGAATATTTATGTCATCTCCCAGCATGCACCACTGGCCATGAGCCTCCTAGTGATTGGTCAGGGAGACATAGATATTAATAACACTCTACTATTGGTCGCTCTGCTCTGTTGCAAAGATACACCCAGCAGCAGGCAGATGCAAACGATAACAGATTGTTTAGGGTAAACCAAATGAGCATAGACTATATATCAGCATCAGACTGAATACAATTTGACAGCAACTACATTTAAATTGACACTCCTGTTTTGATAGGAGAGCTACAGTAATTTGAACTGAGAAAGGTCAATGACAGCAGAAGTATGTCTTTACCCTTGTAAAACTTAAAGGGGCCCTTTACCCCTTTCACTAAAAATCACACCAGCATGTAGCTCTGCATGCTGATTTAAAATCATCTTACATTCATTACTTAAACAAACTTGTTTTTCCTTTACTTACAAGTAGACTTTATCTACTTCCTGGTCCATTTTGGCACAAATTATGTAATCGTGGCCAAACATTGCATCCTGGGAAGGTTACATGAGCAGAGCATTGCTGGGAAATCTCATCTGTAATCTCATGAGATCAGAGGGAAAGACAATCTCCTCCCCTGAGATGATGTGCATGGTCACATGTCCGAGTCACATGTGCCAGAGTTCCAGGAAGTGAAGTGAGATCTAGTAATCTGCCCTTAATTAAAATGGTCAGTGTCAGAAGACTGGGGAAGAAAAAAATAAATAAGGTATGCAAAGAATACAAAGCTTGCAATTATCTAGAAGTATGTGTTTGTAGATTGTCTGTCATGTACCTGGTTGGAGACTGACTGTGTGAGGAGCCTTCCCTTGCACCTCGTGTCCCGAGGACTCTGAGGATAATGACAGAGCCAAAGTAGACAGCGAGTGGCACAGGTGCCAGTGGTGATGACACCGTGCAAGCTTAATTCCGGGTGCTGTAGCTGAGCAGGGCAAGATCCGAAATCCAGGTCGTGCGTAATGTTCCTCTTTAACAAAAATTTTATTGAAACAGAAGAGTTGGTCAACTGAGGATGGGACACAAAAGAAATTAGGCAGCACATTGGTGACTAGCATGCCTGTGTTTTACACTGATATTCCCAAGAAATTTGCTGACGCAGAGTTGTCTGCACAAGCTTATATAAACATTATAAACATGCACACTATACTTCTGAAATCATGCATTGTTATGCAATAATCATTCTGCAGAATGTTTGTGTCATATGTCTGACTTCTTATCTGCGGGAACCTTAAAAAAAAGAATAGGTAGTATGTACTTTAAAAAACCTCTCTACTGACCTTATTTGTATAACAAACATAAGTGTGGTTGTTGTAAATATTTATATGTTCAGATTTTGAGTATCATTTTGCTTTATATGACAAACTAGTTAAAAAAAAGGTTAGCAAGAGTTTTTCAGTTTGAATAAACAAGAAGTCCAGGATACTTAGAGAAAGAATGCTTACACGAGTGTCATTTGCCAATAAATAGTTTAGAATGCTGGATGATCCCTGAGGGGTTTTCCAGAGCATTAGGATTGCACATAGAGTGTGTATTCCTACTGACGTAGTAATTCATTATGTTCTTTTTAACATATCATATGTAAATCTACCTTAACTGTTTCAAGAGCTGGAAAAAGGAGAAACACCCACATTCATGTTACACAACATCAAAATTCTTTGACCAAATTCCCAGAAAAAGTATAGGAAAACCCCCTGATACGGAGACACGGGCCAGAAGTATACGCTTAATCTAAAAGTTTTAATCTTAAATTTGCAGATACACTCAAAGTCAAGTTAAATAAAGAAGTTAAATTGTTAGTAATACTAAGGGGTCTATTCACGAAGCTGCCGAAGGATCTGGCCGTAGCTTCGGCAGGTCCTTCGGCTTG
>NW_017309674.1:27601-30281 GCF_000935625.1 Nanorana parkeri | reverse complement strand
GGTCGGCCGAACATGCTGAGCATGTTCGGCCGACCCGAAGCCACTTGAAGCAAGCCGATGTACGGCTGATTTCAGCTGATGTACGGCTGAAATCAGCCGTACCAGCCTGAAGTGAATAGCCGAACAGTGTTCGGTTCACTTCACTTCAGATCGGTCATTCACTCACACATTCTGGACACATGTACAGAACATGGATCTTTGTTTAATACATTGCCAACTCTGTTTAAACCGATGTAAACGACCTTATGACCTGAAGACCCTTGTTGTATGTGCTATGCATTTTAATGTGTATTTAAAGCATAATTACAGCCAATTTCTTTTATAGTTTTGGTTAAAGCGGGAAATGTCCACCAGTTTAATTTATTTCTGAAATGGAGATTAGATTACCTCAACCACCTATTGGATTAGAAATGACCAGTTATACCAGGTCAGCTAAGCTGTCACCCTACAACTAGGAACTGTATAAGAGAAAATGGTTTAGGCCTGATTCACACCTAGGCAGCACCGTTTTTGTGCATGTCTACGCGCGTATGCAGCGTTCGGTTACTTGCGCGTTTATGCACGTTGTGCACTTATTTTAATGCACGTACACTGGAGACTCATAAAACATTGTGGGCAATGAAAGAACGCACGCAAAAACGCTCACAAAAATGTGCAACATGCTTCTGTCGCACGTTTTTGGCCATTTCCAATGAAGTCTATGGGGCAAAAAAGAGCTTTTATCTGCCCAAAGAAGCTCATGTACCTTTTCGGGCGTTTGGCTTTTCCTGCTGGCGTTTTTCTGCTGAGGTGTGAACCATGGCCATTGAAAATCATGGGATTTCTTATGTTGGGCATTTAAAAGAGCTTTTCGAACTGCTCAAAAATTCCTAGGTGTGAACCAGGTCTTAGAGTTTAAGTATTATAATGAAAAATGTACAGTATTTTCTTTTGTCTTTAGCACTGTTACAGAGATTTCCCCTCACTTCCTGTCTGGACCTGTCAGGAAGTGAAGGCATACCTCCCTAATAGGGAGAAAGACAGCAACAAAAACCCACCAGAGGCTCTAAACCTCTCCTACTCTGTCCAAAACAAAATAAGCTTGAGTTGGGGTTTAATAATCTGCATTGTAATGTCAATTACTTTTATGTAGACACGGTAAGGGGAATTTACAAAGACTGGAGCACACAAAATCTGGAGCAGTTGTGCATAATAACCAATCAGCTTCTATCATTCATTTTAAAAGCTTAACTGAACAAGCTGAAGCTAGAAGCTGATTGGTTAGTATGCACGGCTGCTCCAGACTCTATCTGTTCCAGCTTCAGTAAATTCTCACCAATGTACATAAAGCTGGCTTCACACTGCTGCGTTGTGGTAATGAGCATGTTGCCCTTCATTCTACATGAAACCCCCTGGGCAATAGCCAAACTACCATGCGTTGTACTGTGCTAAGTTGGCAATAAAATGGTCAGGTCCAGTTTTAGGTGGGCTGGGGTGTAGTGGAAGCCAATTCAAAATGAATGGTTTGCCTTCAAGTGCAACTGGTGCTTTTTTTCCATTTTGGATGGAGTGGAGAGGGATTAGAACATCTTTCAGGTTTTTATTGCTGTCTGTGTCCCCATTAAGGAGATTCAACCCCTCTATTTGTCCTGGTGACCGTTATCACTGAAAGTGAAAGAAAATCCAAAATTGTGGGTTGTCACCAGAACCTGAATACATGGGAAATCTTTCAATTGGGACACTAGTTCTAGTGACCCTGCTGACCACCAGGGATTTCCCTCACTTCAGGGGATTTCCTCTCACTTCCTGTAGTGGCTATAGGGCAGGAAGTGAAGGGAAATAGTCACAATGGAACATGGATGGCAAAAAAAGCTGACAGGGGTTATAACCCTCCCTCACTCTGATGAAGTGTTTAAAAACAAGAAAATGCATCTACAAAGTAAATGAACAAATGCTGTTGTGTAAGAGACCTGGGTGACTGTAACTTACACATTTGTGCATGCATGCTTGTGGGTTTTCCTTTAAAGACTGTAAAAGTAGGTGTGTGTTGTAGTCGTGTTTTCAGGTGTGTTTACTACAAGGAGCTTTCATTATACACAAACCTCTTTCAGAATCAGGAAAGGTAAAATGAAAGCCATGTGCAAATGCAGGTATATAAGCTTTAAGAACAGGACCCCTGAAAGCAATCAAGTTTATTTTACCATTTGCTGACACACAAGCAGCACCCATACTTCCATACTTACATGTCTGTACAGCAATGACACATGCATACTGTACATCGACTTAATAACTGAGAGCACATCAACATTTGTGTTTTGCTGGTGTTGTAAAATGTGTGGTAAGTGGTGTAAGGCACATGTTGGCTTCTCTGTAAGTACTGTACAGTACAAAATGAATTTTTACTGGCCAGGCTGGTAAAATGCCAGCAGCCCTAATTTGATCTGCAGTTAAACTCATTTAAGAATGCATCAACCTGCTTCAAGCTGCTCTTGCACTCCTATTGACTTGTATGGGAAGAGTGGCAGTAATTACATTTGCCAAAGCCCATTAACAGGGTCCCTTAGAGACTATTCAGTAAATAAAAACATTGGCAAACTTTTTTTTTTTTTTGCAAAAATGTTATTCAATTCTGGTCATTTGTAGGGCTAATAAATGAGTGTTAAGCAAAAGGCATAAGAAGGCAGGCACAGCCATGGAAGGG
>NW_017309674.1:951-27258 GCF_000935625.1 Nanorana parkeri | reverse complement strand
GTTTGGGGGTGCTGATGGAAATGTTTAAATAGAACTCTCCCTAAAAGCTTCACTATTCAATGACAGTATGGCTGTAATGAGCCAACCCTTTTATAGAAAGGGGGCTGGTATATCCATTCCTTAAAATTGTTGTCTCTTGTGACTCAGCTGACCCGGGGAGGCTATGTACTGAATTATTGGTTATTTCTTATTTCTGGTGGAGAACCTTCTAACTTTTGGCCAAAAGTTGCAAGATTTGGAAACCGTTCCAAAGAATACCTCCTAGGTCCACTCTAAGCTGCAGTGAGATACAAGAACAATATCTGCACATCTGTTCATTGGTGTTGCACAGTTTGACATTGGTAAGTAGCTCCTGAGCCAATCAATACCATGAATTGAAACATAGCTACCATATCCATTGATATGTAATTTACTTTAAAGCTGAACTCCAGTTAAGATAAAAATTGACCCTTTTAGTGCCCTTCCTACTCCAAGGGTTAACTTTATAACACAATGCAGAAAATCTGATCATCAGATCAGATTGCACCATCAGATCTAGACAGATGTCCAAACATAAAAGAATTTCAGCAAAGTTAACGTGGTAACCGATTAAGCTGGCAAAGTCAAAAACATGCCAACAAAGCTGTGACAAGTTAGAAAAGAAAAATAGGGGAGGGTGGGCGGTGATGTTCAGCTTGCTGATCGACTCCCAAGAGGCCAGCAAGCCCACTTCCTCCCACTTATAACACCTTGCTTGTCTCCGCCTTTGTAAGCTATCCCACAATTAATAATCGATTACGCCCTTATACAGGAGGGTTCCATTTTACTGACCACATCTTTACTGCATGATTCCAGCAGTCAAGACTCCCTCTCCTTACAGGTCACGGGATCTACCATTATCACATACAATGTAGGACCAGCAGTCCTGCAATGCAAATGAGGATGCCAAGGGATGACCAGAATACCAGAATATCTACGTTTTCTGTTCCCCCTAGATGAAAACAAGCTTTAACCCTTGCAGTGAGAGGAGACCCGTACTGCAAGGGCAAATTTTACCCAGAAATCAGATTTAAAATTGTTGTTGCTTGTGATGTTCTGAGATTTTACTGTGGCAAACATCTGCAAAATATATTAGATAAATCATACTTATCAATAGTCCTTGTAATCTTTTGCAAGTATTAGGTGAGGTTCTCTCCAGCCAATAGCTGTGGAGTTTCTGAAAGTAGTCACAGTTCATGAACCCTTTATATCAACAGTTGAGCAAGCAGAACTTTTGCAGAGGCACAAGCCCAATGTATCAAGTCTTCCGCAGACCTGCTTAAGGTGCGGATATTGTGCTGCTAACACACTTGGGTGCAGCACACATGAATGCCTGCACGGTGACAGCCAAACAGGCAGGACAGGTACAGAAGTTCTACAAAGTTCCAAGATGGTCCGAGCAAACAGCTGGTTACAGCAGAGAAAACAAGTAGATGATCATGACAGTTTCTGAAAATTCAGTCCAAACAAATCACAGAAGTATCTAGAGAGTAGTCAGATAAACATCTGACAGTACCTGATGAGATCAGGCATAGGCTAAAAGCTCTGGGCTCACTTTAAATCTGTTAACAAGGCCAATTAAGATAACCAAGCCAATCCTAACACTAACCCTAGCACTAACCCTAGCACTAATAGTATCTCTAACTCTTACTTTTCTAACAAATTATTTTTCTAACAAAAGTTAGTGTTTACCTTGTCAGCTCTGATGTTGAATAACTTTATTGATAAACATGGCTTTGTTAACCAACAAAGCTATTACTGTGTTTGAGTGCACTCAATGTGAGCCTAGAAATAAATACTTCAATAAAAGTAATTTTAAAGAACAGCCAAAAAAACTGTAAACGTGCTTCTGTAACCCTCAGAAGCCATTTAACGTCTATTACACCCTTAAAAACCACCCAAACCCACTGTAATGTAACTTTCCCCATTTAATACAAAGCATGTCACTGAAATGGCGAATTTCATCAAAATGTCTTAGCTTAGTGTGAATCTGAGAAGGTGGACCTGCAAACCTATAGGCCAAATGGGTGATTTTAACTATCCAACTGGACAGAACTCTTCATGGCCAGAAGCACCTTTCCTAGAACCTGAAGGCAGAACAGGCAGGTTTTCTTCTTTCCTGAAGGAGGCTGTTCTCTCTAGGTAGGTTGGCAAGCTCTTGACCAAATCCATGGAAGAAAGAAGCATTGTCAAGTGCATTGTCAACCTCAAGTCCCAAGGCGGAGGTGACATATATCAAGGTCCACTAATGAAGCTTCTTTCACCTAAAACCACCAGGTGTGTGGGGCTCCTGCTGTCAATGCCAATGCCACAGCCTTGTGTATGTGTTGTGACATATTGGGGCAGATTGGAAAGGTGTGCAGGGGTGCCATTCACAATAAATGACACCACAGAGCACCAACGCATGTAATGGTACTGCACTGCAGTGGTGTAAATGGTCCTTTAAAGATGAAAAAAGGAGGCTGATTTACTATTATTATTAATATTATTATTATAATTCAGGAGTTATAAAGCACCAACAGTTTATGCAGAGCTTTATAAAATAGAGAGACAGTACAATTACAATACAATTTCAACACAGGAGGGTTATGAGGGCCCTTCTCCTGAGAGCTCACAATCCAGTAGGAGAGGTAAGTGATATATGCTGATGAAACTCAAATCTATCTCTCTACTCCGCAACTCACCCCCTCAGTGTCCTTGCGTATCACTAATCTACTAACTGACATATCAGTCTGGATGTCGCAAAACACTTCTTAAAACTCAACCTTTCAAAAACTGAGCTCATGATATTTTCTCCTGCTCATGCACCTTCCCCCAACTTTTCCCTTGAGATTGTTAAAACAACTATCAAGCCCTTCCCCCATGCTAAGGTCCTAGGTGTCATCCTTGACTCAGACCTCACCTTTCTTCCCCACATCCAATCACTATCCAAATCCTGCCGCCTTCACCTCCGTAACATCTCCAAAATATGCCCCTTCCTCACCGGAAACCGCAAAATTACTCATCCACTCCCTTGTTATCTCTCGTCTGGACTATTGCAACTCCCTCCTCATTGGCCTTCCACTACACAGGATATCCCCCCTTCAGTCTATCATGACTGCAGCTGCTAGACTCATTCACCTAACCAACCGTTCAGTGTCCGCAACCCCCCTCTGTCAATCCCTCCACTGGCTTCCACTCGCCCAAAGGATAAAATTCAAAATATTAACAACCGCTTACAAAGCCATCCACAACTCTGGCCCCATATATATCTCAAAGCTGGTCTCAAAGTATTAGCCTAACCGTCCCCTCCGCTCTTCACAAGACCTCCTGCTTTCCAGCTCCCTCATCAACTCCTCCCATGCTCGCCTCCAGGACTTCACTAGAGTCTCTCCCATCCTATGGAACTCTCTACTACAACCTGTCTGTCTATCTCCCACACTGACTGCCTTTAGGCGATCCCTTAAGACTCATCTCTTCAGGGATCCCTATCCCACCTCAACCTAACCACTGAACAATCATTTTCTCAAACAATCATCCCCGCACATCTACCTCCTCATGTATCACTTGCCCCTCCCTTTTAGATTGTAAGCCCTCACGGGTAGGGCCCTCCTTACCATCTTGTCTTGAATTGTATTTTGATTGTAATGTCTTCCTTATACTGTAAAGCGCTGTGCAAACTATTGGCGCTATATAAATCCTGTATAATAATGATAATAATAATAATACAAAAATTGTGTGGGATGAGTTCATGGAAGAAGTAAAAGGAAAGTGATCATTTTGAGGTGAGATAAGCTTCCCTGAAGAGATGAGTTTTCAAGGATCGCCTAAATGTAGACAGAGTAGGAGATAAGCGAGCAAATTGGGGTAGGGAGTTCCAGAGAATGAGAAGTTGAGAATCTTCACACAATAAATTGTTTAAATATTTACTTTATTTGATCCAGTCCTGGGTATACATATTATCTATACATTATTGGATAATTGAAGCGAATATAATTTCGTCGAGATTCTCAACTTCTTTGGTAAATGCCTTAGGTAGACCATTAAAAATGAAGGGGCTGGCAAATTACCTCAATGGCCTGGAAATCTGACCTGCACCTTTTTTGGCTGTGCTGCAACTTACATTAGTGTATTGCTACAACTGCATTGGTAAGGTACATTGGAGTGTCATTTAGAATGAATGGAATAGCGCTTTACCATTGCAAGTGGTGCTGTGTGTTGCAGTAATACGCATGGGAATGTGTGCATTAGCACAGGCAATAATGCAAATGGGGCCTAAAGGTGGCCATACACTCTACAACCATCGCAAGACTTTAGTCTTGCGATGGTTGTACAGGGATTAAAAAAACGTACGATCTGCCTATCTTGGACAGGCAGATCGCACTCTCGATCATCGCAAGCCAGCCCCCCCTGAGGGGCGGGCTTCCGATGACCGCAATGCTGATCGGGCAGTGTGCGCGTGCGCACACCGGCCCGTTCGGCATTTGTCTTCCGAGCACCGTTGTAACCAGCCGAGAATCGTACGATTCCCGGCTGGTTTTCGAACATGCTGGTTCGACAGAAGACGTGCGACCGCACAGTAGAAACGTTCACACTGCTCGATTATCGTACGAAAAACCGATCGCATACGATTATCGTACGATAATCGTGCAGTGTATGGGCACCTTTACACTTAGGATGTACACAATATATAAACATAGTGTCATGCAATTAGCTTTTGTGACAATCATTATTTAGAATCAAACATGAAGTACTCAATATTGAATTCTTGATATAGATTAATTAATGCAAACATACAAGTTTCTGTTTATCAGAGCATAGATAGACCCATATATCTTCGGAATATCCACCCACAGAAAAAAAACGTTAAAATAAAAGACAAAACAAAGCATAAAAATGGAAAGTCCAAATAAAGAGTTAATTGGCCTCTAAATATTTAGATCATTTTTAAAAGACATGCATTAATTTTTTTGCTGAATTTCAGTTTCTTTTCCTCTGTCACTACATTCCTTTACATGTTCTGTAAATATTATTTACCTAGACAAACCCATGTAAACAAGTTCTATGACTGTAAAGGAACACGGTGCTCATGATTTCTGCAAACAGTGCGGTATGTCAAGCCAAAACTTTTTTTTATAGTTTTGGATCGAGTATAGAAGGATAAAACCCCTGCTGGGTTTTACTGCTATCCAGGACTCCATTAGAAAGTAGACATATGCATTCGGATGAACTTGCTGAATCATGAAATTCAGTTGATTCGGCAGTTCGTCTGAATCCAAAATAACAAATTATTTTATGCCCGAATATACGAAAAACTATACTCGGGCATAGATTCATTTGTTTTGTATGGGCACCGCCATCTTGCTGCAACCGAGGTGGCAAATATGTGTATGATGTCACCCGACGCTGGGTGATGTCATGCGCCCTGCCTCCAAGATGGCGGCGCGCATGTGCAAAATGTGCCAGTGGCCAATATGGCTGCTGCTTTTTTTTTTCATTGTGCTCTTTCAGATTCGGAGGTTCATTGCCTCCGAATTTGAAACAGCATAATTATTCGTTTCATCAAACAAAACAAATTAAAAGGTTTTTCACTTTTCATTTATTTAGTCCAAAACAAATTTTTATGTTGTGCACATGTCTATTAGAAAGATTTCCCCTCCCTTGTGCTGGGAACATGTCGCCAAACAGGAAATGAAGGAAAATTTCCAACACCAACGCAAAGAAAATACTTTTTTAATAGCATAGAGGAAAGCTTAAATCCCTGTCCGATTTTTATTTGTGTCTGTTTCCAAGTTGTAGATTTTTCCTCACTTTCTGTTTGACTAAACTTTTGTCAGCAGAACAGGAAGTGAAATAAAATCTGGGTAGTGGTAAATATATTTTCTGGTTTCATTACATTTAAGTTATAAGCTGGGAAAGAGCATGCTGTAAATAAGTGCAGAAAGATGTCAGAATTCCCTATCTTTACACTCGTTCCATGTCATTGACTCACAAAGCATTCCAGCAAAGCTATCAACATGGCAGCCAGGAAACTAACTTTCTCAAAAGGAGAAGTAGACAATGGAAGTGTACATAGTGCTCTCTCCTGTAATTTATTACACATCAATAAAATTATTTACATCTAGCTGATCTTTTCAACACAAACTGCACAAATATAATTGAAAAGATTCGGCTTTCACCTCGGCTCAGTCTAGCCAAAGCATATGCCTTTGGCACGACTGAGCCGCTCAGCCGACTTCGGGAGCTGTACGGGCTATAGTGAATAGTGTCCAACAACACACAGACACAAACAAAAACACAGCAGCAGAAGTAGCAATCTTTCTTTGATCACCAATGTAATGAGCATTATTTGCACTGACCACCAATGTAAGGAGCATTCTTTACACTGACCACCAATGCAAGTGGGCATTCTACCCATGTTAGTGGGCATTCTACCCACTGACAAACCAATGTACAGAGCGTTGTTCCCACTGATCACCATTGTAAGGAATATTCTACCCACTGACCACTAATGTAAGGAGAGTTATTCCCATTGACCACCAATATAAGGAATATTCTTCCAAATGACCACCAATATAAGTAGCATATTGCCAACTGCCCACCAACATAAGAGGGTCTTTCACATAGTTACCACCAAAGTAAGGTAGACCTTCTCTCACTGATTACCAATCCAAGGGTGCCATTCTGTACTGACCACCAATGTAAAGGAGCATTTCACTGGCCACCTATGTGAGGGGGCACTTTGTTAACCACCAATGTAAGGGAACACAACAATTTTAACTGTTTGCTTTCCTTTTCTGGCCTTTCTTAGTGTTTATTTAAAATTATTTTTATTACTGAAAATAATTATCATATAGAGTAGGTGTCAAACCCAGGTAGCATGACACATTTCTTATTCTTTTATTTATTGTTATGTTTATTGTTACATTTTAACCTACTCTATATGGTAATGTACCATGGGCTGTAGATATAATAAATATTAGCAGGAATTCCCTGAGACCAGAATATTTTTCCAAGGGTCTCCTTGGGAAAATGAGACTTGAGAAAGTCTGGTCTTTGATCGCTGAACTCATCACAACATACCACTGCTTCCACTAAACATTAGTAGTGACAGTATTGACAGCCATATTACTGACCTACTAGAAGTTCAAATCTGCAATAAATAGATTTTTTTTAAATACTTACCTGGAGTTCCATTCTTGGCTAAAGATAATCCCACTACAACATCCTACAAAAATAGGAAAATTTTGTTCTTAGTCCTCCTTTGTCTCCAACCCTTAACTCAGTTTGATAGGGCTGTATGAAAACAAGGTAAAACGTGCTACTTGTCAAAGAGATTATATGACACACATTCATTTTTCCTAACCCTCTCGTATCGAATTGCATTTTAACTGTATTGTCTCCTTTTATTTTGTAAAGTGCTGCATTAATGGTGCTATAGTCTTTATTATAATAATAAAAAAAATCATAGTAATAATAATAATAATACTGGTCATCACTCACTAAATGCATCTTTTGGTTGTTAAGTGTGCATACAATGAATCTGTGATACATGTACAGTTTATGTAATTCATTTAGGTTGAGGAATTAAAAATTCCTCAGCTATAGAACAAAGCAATACACGCTTTGGGTTACAATCCAACCACAGTCATAATATACTGTGACTTCAGGAAATATATTGTTTACAACAATGCTTTGTGTTGTGAGCAATTGTGAAAAGGTTCAATATTGTCAATATAACTAGAGAGTTGCTCCCAGTTATATTCGTTAATAATCCTGAAATGCTTGCTATAGCTAATGGAAACTAAACATTGCTAAATATATTTATTATTTTTCAAAAGTTTATGAGAACTGCAAAACAGTTGAAATTACCCTTATGAAAGATCATTGTGTTATTCTGCACACAGGAGCTTCCACTCAGTTATCCCACTGAAGAATACTGTAGACAAGTTTCTTTAGTATGTCTGGTAATTGAAATGGAAAGGCTGAAACACAAATAGTGGGATAGTAGAAGAACCTTTAAGCCTAAATCTGTGAATATAACCAGTAGATCTTGCATACAAGTTTCCTCTTGGGTCAGGTTCAATGCTGCTTGAAGCAGACTTTTTAATATCTAACTTAAAGCATCAAAAATATCTAACTTAAAGCATAACCAATATATATATATTTTAAAGCAAACACTTGTAGCACCCTTTAAGCAGGAGTGCTTAGTTAAATGTAGTTGATGTCAGATTGTAATCAATCTGATGATGATCAATAGTCTATGCTTATTTGGTTTTCCCTAATCAGTCTATTATTGTTTGCATCTGCCTGCTGCTGGGTGTATCCTTGCCACAGAGCATAGCAACCAATAGGAGATTGTTATGCATATCTATGTCTCCCTGGCCAATCACTAGGAGGTTCATGGATAGTGGTGGATGCCGGGAGAGGACATAAATATTCAGGACGGACCATCTGAGCTTTTCTTTCTCCCCCGGGCCCTGCCTAGGGGGAAGCTTCTACTGACTGTCTGATCTAACTAGGTCTGAAGCCTAGGAGGCCAAGCCATGTGCTCACACTGAGACCTGAGTCTGGGGGCCCAGTGTTTGAGATCGAGGATGAAGATGACAGAGTAACTTCAACAGGTGTGGGGAACCTGAGAAGTGATCCTCTGCTATGACTGGATAGTATGTTCATTGTATTTAAGATTGCGGACCTAGATGAGCTACTGAATACCTCTGTTATATATTCTTTGTACAATTGCAGTATGTAAGCAGGTTATTATACTTCTGAACTATTGAAGGGACTCCTAAGTTTTAGTTCCCATTGCGATTGCAAGCAGGAACAAATTGTTCCATGTATAGAGTGCCATACTAGGTGTATGAAGGAATACCCAGTGGGAGTGCATTAATTTAATTTGCTGCTACATATAACGGTGCATGATGTATACCAGTTCCACAACCTCCTCCGCACTACATGGAGCGCATAATTGTGGAACTAAACACTGAACTACCGTTTCCTCAAGAAACAAACCATTGGAGACAGTTACTCCCTTTGGCCAAGGTAGCCTACTCGCCTCCGCAGCTGAGATCCTATAACTAAATTACTGCAATATTACACCACTGCTTTGGCCACAGTTTATACAGGTTTGGCTCACTGTCTCTGATGTTCTCCTACTTACCTTTCTGATGTGTAATTTTATTTTTAGCAGCTCTTCCCCTACTGATATACATTATTCCATGTTTGGGGAATGCTGAGGTCAAGCACCAGTCACTGATGAAGCAGGGAAGTTTATAGATATTAGTTGTTATGCTTCATAATTAAGTGATTTCCTGTCCTTGGGAGATGAAGATGACTGTGTGAGTGACTTTTTTCCTGGTCATTGTGTTTCTACTGCTCTCGGACAATTTTAGGATCCGTGTTTACAAGCATCGGATTCAGATACAAGTAAAACGCAGCATGCCTTCAGGTGGTTTCAGCTAAGAGTGGCTTGCACCATGTGTTTACCACTGGAATCAAAGCATCTAAAACACAACAAATAGCAAAAGAAACAGTAAAGACAGGTGAGCGCTGCTCTACATAATCTAAGTAAAAATCCAAATACAGTATTCCAGATTCCTCAACAATGCTGCACAAATGTTTTCTGGAAGCCAAGGACAAAAAATAACGTAAGGACTGTGTTCTACATTGCAATGACACGCAGCACTTCTTTACTGCACTACTGTCTGACTTTAAATGCTTGCATCCTGCTGTGTTTCTATTTATATCTCCCCTGTATTAATCTACTGGGGAATTTAACGCTCAAAGCTAAAAACAGTTTGCCTAGTCAATACTTTCCTGATATATTCAACATTGACATGAATATATTCTCTAAGATCTGATCCTGAAAATCAAGATTCCCTGGCCAAAATGTGGGCAGCACTGGTCATATGAACTGCTCCCTGTCCTTCATTCTGTTCCCATCCTCTGCATAATCTTGCCCTGTGCTGACACAACATTCTGAGGATAGGCTGTACAGAAGACAAAAAAATTAGTTTGATGACACTTTTCTGGACTAAAGAAATGTGGCAATAAGCCGTATAAATGCTCAATGTGCATAAACTACTACCGCATAATAATCACTACTTTTTGTGTTCTTTAGAATTCATCCCTCAAACATTGTGCCTTCAAGCCAATCTTCTGCTGCCCATACCCCACCACCAAAAGTCACAACAACTCACTCAGTGTTGTGTCTTTTGCTCCAGTACAGCTCTTATTAAGGAATTCCATTACAAGAGAAAGAAAAATTTTTTGCTTCTGGCTAAGTACAGCTAATGAAAATAGGGTGCAAACAACATACTAGCGCTACAGCAGTATTTTCAAACCCTCACAACAATGGAGAGCAGACTGAGAAAGACAGGTAAGTGTTCTGCTCATAAATACAAACTGAATAAACACATTTCAAATAAGTAATCACTGCCTCCCTTTCATCTTCTCTTTGAGTCTCTGGGGCTTCTCTGTAAGGAATGACGTCTCCCGAAAGTAATGTCAACCTTGCACTAGAACTATATAGGTAATGTAGGTGGATCACTACACAGTTTCTGTGGGATATGCACTGCTGACAAACCATTGCAACAGGAAATGTCAGCTGTGCATATATGTGCTGGACACTTGCAGCTATTGACTACTATTGGGTGACGGAGAGTCACAGGTCTTGCTCCGCACTTTACTGATAGCCCAGGCGGTAAGTGGAAGGACGATGCAAGCTCTCGCTCTTACTTCATGGGTTTTTATTTAAAAAAATTATTGGAATAATCAACAAAATAATAAGATTTAAAATAAATGAAAACTCACATGACCAATATTACAAATTGCAGATGTAACAGCCAACTTACCTGTCTTACCCCATCCCATGCCAAGACATGGAAGATATGTATTTGCATTGGCCAGCTAACCCACCTCCTAACTAGGCAGAAAACATATTTGTGAACCATCATCTGCTAAACCAACCGTCAATATTACAAGGAATGAATGAAAAGGAAGGAAAGAGTTCTTCAGCTGAGTCCCTTAAATGGTGGAGTCCATGTTCCACCCTGAGGTATTACTCATTACAGCTCAACTCTCACTCATTTTGTTTAGAGAGAGCTTTTTATCCTTGGTGAAATCTTTACTAAATGTAGTGCACATCTGGAAGGATGTTGAAATGCAGGTATTCTGTTTTTTTTTTTTTTGTTAACACTGTGATTGATTAGGTGATTATAGCAGTCTGATGAGGTTTATACAGTACAGTGTAGTACAGTACAAACAAAAACAAGTAAAATGGAACTACACGTAAAATAATACATCAAATGCATGATGCAGTATGTCAATAGCATGAATACAGCAGTGTTTGATTTCCTGTGTTTTTTAGTGCCTATTGATCCTGCCTGTAAATCACCTTGACAGCATGGGACAGGTCGGCAGGCGGCGATACTTTTTTCATTTCGGTGAGTTGGCAGCCATTGTTCATCATGATTGACGAGGATCTACCTCGCTGGACGACATGATTGATCTTTGGATGACATCGATGGGCATTGTATTTTTTGTTCAAATAAAGGACTTTGTCAAGGTGTTGTGTGTTTATATACTCTTTGATTTACTATTTGATGAATAAGTAGGAGGGTGGGATTCCTAAAAGCCCCCC
This sequence comes from Nanorana parkeri, assembly GCF_000935625.1. Classification (NCBI taxonomy): domain Eukaryota; kingdom Metazoa; phylum Chordata; class Amphibia; order Anura; family Dicroglossidae; genus Nanorana; species Nanorana parkeri. The sequence goes on along the minus strand of NW_017309674.1, from coordinate 15,620 downwards.
TGCCCGCAGACTCCCACAACCACCAGCCAGGGTTGTGGGAAAGAGGCCCTTTTTTACATCGGCATGCGGACAAGGTGCTTTTCCAGGCAAAGCACACTCCGAATGTTGAGGGCATGTGGCCTGGTATGGTTCCTGCTCTGCCAGGCCTCTGTTCAGATAAGGGTTTGGTATTGGATATTAGGGGGGACCCCACGTTTTTCTTTTTTCGGTGTTGGGATCCCCCTTAAAATTCCTACCAGACCAAAAGGGCCTGGTATGACTTTTGAGAGGCACTCCATGCTTTTGTTTTTGACATTGGGGGTCCCTTCTAACATTCCTACCAGACTTTTTTTTTAATTCTATCTTTTTACCATTTTACACTGCTTCGGTCCGCTTCGGCAGACCATTCTCCCCACACCGGCTGTTTGTTTAGCTTTGCCGAGCCAGAGCATGTTTATTTACCTCGGTTGTTAACTTCGGGCTGCTGTACACGCTATTGAGAATAGCGCCTACAGCAGCCATTCGGTTCGGCTGAACTGAATGCTTTCTGCAGCCGAAGCGAGCTGAACGTTCAGCTACATCCTTCGGCTCCTTTGTGAATAACCCCCTGAGACTTCCTAGTCCTACAAGGTGACAATGCTACTGTGGTTAAAGGAAGTGGGGGAAAAAAAGATCAACTGTCAGAGTCAAGAGGTATTAAAACAAAGTTACAGGAGGGAATCAGAAGAACAAAAAGTGTGGTGTTAATGCCAGTAATAACTGCATCATATAGGTATTTATTTTTATTTTGCCTTTAGTGCCACTTTCAGCTTAATAAAAATCCTTGCAATGTATATATTCGCTTTGTTCTCAACAAAAGTGGTATTTGTATCTAAAACTCAAAAACTTGAGTCAGATGACTCTGGTGTGCGAGTGCCAAGATTTAGTAATGATTATAAAGTCCTTGCAATCCTTTTACCAATTTGGGAAGAAAGTGTATTAAAACAGAAAGCTGTTGTTTTTCAGAAATTGTACTGGGGTTATGGTATGTGATCAATTTAGATGCAAAGTAAACTTAGATAAATTCTTCTCCTGGAGGCTCTAGATGCCTTATGGTAATGGGGTCTCTTTGCAGTGTTTTGGTAAATGGTGATCCTTTTGTAAAAGTCTTCAATACACTACTTTGAAGATAAAAATAAAATAAAAAATGAAACAAAACACATCCATATAAGAGTAATATTCACATAGTATTGCAGACTTATTATTTAAAGCAAAGGAAAGTCAAGAATCAGTAAGACCATTCACACTAATAGCACAACAACAAAATAAAAGAAAAAAGGATCATCTCAGTGAAATGTTACACAGCCATCTGCTGTTAAGCTGCGCAATAATTTTTGCTGTTGGCATCCAAACATCCAAGCATTTCTGCCAAGCCTTTCTTGCTTTCTTAAGAATGTCTGGCCACACACTAAACAGTTTCCTGCAAACATTTTCACATCCTCCATTCCTTCCTCCTGTACACGGCCGATCCACAAAAAAGTTATGAATGAGCACTTACCATCACATGGATCTCTATTCACATATTCATATTTGCTTGTTGTTTGTTGCTTTCTACCATGTGGACTAAACTAACTTAGGTAATTTGTCAGATTTTCATGCATCCATTTATTTGACCAGCTAAGCAGACCCACTAAGATCAGGAACAAATGTGCATTCAAAAAAAAAAAAAGAGTACCATCATTGATTTAGAATGTACAAACCCATGATCCACACATGTTCCTAATTTAAATGTTCATACCAGAAGAAGCTAAAAATCTATGTATAAAAGTATGTAAAGTGTAATTTTAGCCAAAACCCTTTTTTTAAGTGATGGGGATGAAGGCGTTTCCTGAATGCAGTGGATTATAAATTGGGCCCCCTTTAACTTCCAGTGTCCATGCTCATTAAAATCAAAATGTAAACAGTGTAAACAATATGTAAACATTAAGGCAGAACTGCAGGGGAAACATTTTATTAACCCTTGCAGTGGGGCTACCCCAGCACTGCAAGGGTTAAGTGCTCATTTTTGTTTAGGTTAAAAAAAATAAAAAATTTATACTCACCCGATCCTCGAAGTGGCTTGCTCTTAGACCGGTCCCTTCTGCCTTACTCCCCCTCCGCTGGAGTGGTATCAGAAGTACCCCCTTCACATCAAGAAACCCCCCCTGTACATCAGGAGCCCTTCTTCACACCAGGAGTCTCCCTTCTCACCAGGAGTCTCCCTTCTCACCAGGAGTCCCCCATCACCTCAGAGTCCCCCTTCACATGAGGAATTCCCTCTTTACATTAGAGTCCCCTGTTCACATCAGGAGTTCCTTCCTTCATATCAGAGCGCCCCCTTGACATCAGTCACCCACCCTTCAGATCAGGAGTCCCCCCTTCACATCAGAGACCCCACTTCACACCAGAGTACCCCTTCACATTAGAGTCCACTCCACAACAGATTCCCTCCTTCACATCAAAGTCTCCTTCACATCGACGTGCACCCTTCACATTAGAGCAGGGATGGCCAAACTCCGGCCCTCCAGCTGTGGTGAAACTACAAATCCCATGAAGCATCTCTCTCCGGGAGTCATGTCTGTGGCTGTGAGAATCTTGCAAAGCCTCATGGGATTCGTAGTTCCACCACAGCTGGAGGGCTGCAGTTTGGCCATCCCTGCATTAGAGTCTTCCTTTACATCAGAGTCCCCCTTTACATCAGTAGTCCCTTCTTCACATCAGAGTCACCCCTGGAATACCTTGCAATCAGCAGCCAGGTGGCCACCAGCATCCTAGCAACCAATGATGGGGACCGTGTACTGGAGACTGCAGGGGGGAAGACTCAGGACCACAGGCAGTCTCTGCTGACCCAAATCCCCAATGTGTGCAGTCAGTGAGTACACAATGGGCTTTATACTCCATGCACTGCACACATTAGGTTCAGTAAGAAACTCTCTGAGGCTTTATTGCAATCTGAGGCCTCACTGGGGAGATTTCCTCTCATTTTCTGACCCAATGACAATGGACGATAAGCCAATGCTGTCACCTGGATACCAACCGAGACAGGCAGTAATAAAAAAATGAACAAGAGTTGTAGCCTACCCCATCTCTGGTAAAAATTGAATATTTCTATTGCTGTATGTGCCGCCTTGCGGCTTTCACATATTCTGCAGAAGACGTGTATCTAAAACCTCTGCTTTTAACCTTAGCTGTTAGACTTGTTTTTCTTGCAGGCTGGCTGGTGAGTGTTCTGGGAAACTTTCTGCTGTTGTACTGTTGAAAGCCCTTGCATGTGCACCTTGCTTTAAAGCTGGTTATGAGTTGATGAGTGCGTTTGCCATTTGTTTTGCTTGTCTGATTTGGTGCAGTGACACACTGTGGGTCTCAGCTGCTGTTGTGATGTGCGGGGTCCCTGGTGTGTCCCTGTGCCTTTAAGGAGGTTGGGCTGCCTCCTGGCGAACCTGCACCCAATTTTATCTTTTGCTACATGTGCACAGAGGGGCCTTGACGAGGCAGTGCGGCTTTCACATATTCTGCAGAAGACGTGTATCTAAAACCTCTGTTTTTAACCTTAGCGGTTAGACAGGTTTTTTTTTTGTATGCTGGCTGGTGAGTGTGCTGGGAAACTTTTTGCTGTTCTCTGGGATATGTCTCCTCATTTCCTGGTGAAATGGTGTCACCATGACAAGACGTGAGTCAACTAAATCTATGAGGAGACCACAGGAAGCAGTCACAGCTGACAAAGATTCTAATTTTATCCCATTCTCTCCAAAACTGAAAAAGTAAGTTTTGGCTGGGGATGCACTTTAACTGAATTTTCAGGCAAATTGTATTTTCCATTTATTGGCCTACCATAAGAGAGATGTAAGTACACATAACAGGATGGCATTTAGTTTGCTAAATCACTATGTGAACAAAATACTTATTTTAACCATATTTTATCCTTAGTGGCACCTCAGTGCTGCTAATCTCCTGCTGCCTATTTGCAGCAGCCTCCTATCTACATACACATACCCAAGTGGGAACCTCTTGGCATTTCTCAGGGCAAGTTTCATGATAGTGACAGACAATGCCTGCATAATGAGCAAAGGTAGTCCCCACTGAGTGCATGTGACATGGCGACAATTCAGGGGAGCAAATGGGAGATGGGGACAAAGAGTTGTCACCATATACCAGGAAGTGCCTGAACAAAGACCCTCACAGCAGGATCACCAGGTATTATTATAATGAAAACTGCAGATGTGAAAAGATTGAGAATGACTTTTTAAATTTGCATTAATATGTTAAAGATTTTTTGAGATTCTAGTATTTGAGTTATATCTACTTTAATTAATATGTTGTTGCATGTTGTCATTAAATTTGCACACATGCTGCTCTGAAGTTTTCTTAATTTATTTTGATAAATGTATGCAACTTCTCTGTGATTACAGTTTCTTTTGAGAGTGCCATAGAACATATTCCTCATCGCATGTGCATAGCATGTGATTTGTTTTCACAATGTCTTCTGTCATAGGATTTCTTGTGGCTCTAAGCTTAGTGATCCTGAGCTGAAACGGTAAAAAAGAACTCCTACTGACAAGATTTACCATCTTTACTTGCTCTAATAATTAGTATCAGCAAGACTAAAATTGATAGGAAATCCAAAATGTTAGCGTTTTACCAGAACAGGAGGTTTGCACACTGATCATAGTCTGCTGTTTATTCATTTTTGATAATGGGTTTGTAATGAAGTAACATTTCATGGTGCTTTATGCCTCCCAAAATGACCTACATTTAGAGATTGAGGAAAAGTGTTGTGTACATATGATAATAAGGTCTTCTATATTTCCACAAGTTCTACCAAACATTGGGGTCTATTCACAAAGCTGCCGAGGGCAGCCGAGTGAATGACCGATCAGAAGTGAAGTGAGCCGAACACTGTTCGGCTATTCACTTCAGGCTGGTACGGCTGATTTCAGCCGTACATCGGCTGAAATCAGCCGTACATCGGCTTGCTTTGTGTGGCTTCGGATCAGCCAAACATGCTCAGCATGTTCGGCTGACCCGAAGTGCAGAAGGAGTTCGATCCAACATCTGGATCGGCTGAGCCGAACCTCCGGCAGACTTCACACTGCTGTTCGGACTATTCTGAAAGATCCCGAACAGCAGTGAGAGAATAGCCGAATGCCGCCGATGCTTTCAGCACGGCTCAGCCGAGCCGAGGCATATGCGATCGGCTCGACTGAGCCGCTCGGCTGTGATCGGGAGCTGTACGGGCTATTGTGAATAGCCCGTACAGCACCCCCTCGGTTCTCCTGAACCGAAGGGGTCCTGGAGCCGAAGCTAGCCGAAGGATCGGCCGAAGCTACGGCCAGATCCTTCGGCAGCTTTGTGAATAGACCCCATTGTGCTACAAGCCTGGAGTTTGCTCACCAGTCAGTCAGTTGGACCCCAAGTCAGTGTTGGTCAGTAAAGAGATGGCAGAATATTTGCTCTCACAGTAAGCTGGCAAATGAACTTTGTATAAAGAGAAATAAGGATTTTGGGGTCAACTGTATTTTAATTTTCAAGAGATGAATTGCTGCTCTGACTTGTGTGAATATGAAATTCAGCTCTATAAACAACAGGCATTTTACATCTGGTTGTAAGGAGATAGAGGAAAATAAGTGAATAGGAACAAATATGCATTAAGAACTTCTGACTTTTTTCTAAGTTTCCTAATCTGAGAAGTATTAGAGCTATTACTGCTTTGGGTCAGCATCACTTCCAGTCAACTCGAATGTTCACAAGGAAGTCAACAATGGCAGCCACCATATCTCTGTTTTGGTAGGTTTACTTAATTGGCTACGCTTGCAAGAATGGGGGTGCTTCTCTTGATGGCTCAGTTTCACCTTGAATACCAGAAGTGCTCTACCGGTCCACTAATCATAGACCAGCTACAGAAGCTACAGTTGCAACTCCAATGTTCATGTTGGTAAGCCCAAAAGAGGAATGGTTCTAAAAGGTGTGGGCAGGTGGAAAGCTAGTAATTGCAAGCTAAGTGTTGTTTCGAATTCATACTGTTTCTGGTTACAGTTTCATTTACCTAACAACATATACAATACAAAGAAGTAGTTCTGCCGCTTTTGTATATTTGAAAACAACATAGTACAAACTGGAATTTCCCCTTTTGTTAACTAGAGTAAATGTTGCTTATTACGGCTTGGGAAAGGAAAGAAGCCACTGGTTGCCAACTAATCTAACCATGAGAATTTTTAAGAGACATTTTCAAAATGAGACACTGGCAGGGTTTTGGGTACAGTAATAGATAAGCATGTTTAGGATCTGTAGAAAATGATTTGCTTGAGATTTTTGCTTGGGACAGGGTGACAGTCTGGGACCAAAAAAAAAAAATCAGTTATAGCCCATGGCCACAAAATATGAAAACAATCCTCAATTCCCACACCCTAGAAAGCAGATGTCAAAGGCAGATAGATGAAATGTAGACTATGCTACTGTGATGTGACACTATCTGTGGAGTAATTTATAGATATTTTCATGCAATAATATGTTTTTAGAAACATTGAATTAATAAAATGTTCTCCCACTATTAAAGGAAAGTGCCAGTGTTGTTATCTCAGGCCCTTATTTTGAAGCGTTTATTTTGATATTCAAACTTTGCTAATACACGGACTTAGTAATAAGTTGATAAAAGTTGTGGGACCCTGGACATGAAGAGTAACATTAAAGTGAACTAAACTCAGGAGTTGAATCTTAAAAATATATTCAAGATACTTTTTTATGTATCACTCAGCTGTAGATCCTCAAATCATGTCTGAATTTGAGTTGACATGGTCCTTCCTTCTGGAGGGTGGCTACTTTTGTTCTACATGGTCCCTGTGTGGTAAAGTAGCCACCGCTCCAAGCTCACTCCTGTGATAGACTATAATCTCAATACAAATTAGTAAACTAAACATGAGATTGTAGTCCATCACGGGAGTGCCCACATGACTTAAAGAGATGCCGCCTGAGGCAACCGCTTGAGGCACTTATAGGGACGGCCCTGCTTGTTCACACAGGTTTTACAAGGCTGTGACTGGACAGTGACAAGAGAATCAGTAGGCTGATTAACTAATCTCTCTGTCAATCTGCTCTCTCTTCCTATTATTGTGTCCCATGTTAGCAAATTAACACTGCAACACAACTAACTGGCTCTTTGTGTTGCTTCTCCCACTCACAGTGGATTGCAAGAGGTTTGCACAGAATTTAATATCAATTCAAATGCCAGTACTTACACTGCTGTCATTTAAAATATAAGCAGTATATAATGGTTTCAACAAGGTCAAAATTTTTATTTGAAAGCTGGGTTCCCGTATCAGGGGCATTGAAGCCTGCTAATAATGGTAACAGCTTAAGTAGACAAAAAAATTGTAACAATATTGTCAGAAAATATTTTACTGTGCAAATGTAAAAAAATGTCCTTCCATCTGCACATAATGTTAGTTCCTGCAAATTAACCTTTTTATTTATATCCATATTGGCTTTAACGCATTTCATATTAACACCTTAACCAAAGTTCGCTCAGTGTGTAGCCAGCACACTCGCTGAAATATAAAGGAAGACATCACAGCCATGAGAATCATTGCTATGGGCAAACTCCCTGAGGGCCAGGTAACCAACCTATTTAGTCTTATTGCTTGAAACATAATACCTTAGGAATGAAAATAATAGATGATTCTTTTTTTCTGACCGGCCATTTATTTCCAAATGATCAACTGAGGAGAAGGAGAGAGATAACCCCAAATTGGAGGAAAAATCCCCACAAAGCTGGGAGAAAAATGTGTACCAAAATCTGTGACCAATTTCACAAACTTTAAAACTGTGATCTAATAATACCTTGATCAGTTCCACAGTAGGATCATTTATTTAGAATATATATTTATTGAATGTATAGGAAAGTACAAAGGAGTATAATCTTACTGAACAAGAATTGTGCATTTTCATTTTTTTTCCAAATATAAAAAAAATAACTGTTATCCATTGAGTGTGTATAAATCTGAGGCTGCAATCTGCTTGTTGAGGTCTAAAGCTAGGCATACACCTAACAATTTTCTCAAAATTGCCTCAATTGCCACATCCCTGCTAAACAGTGCGCATGGACTAATCTCTTCTGCCAGCTATTCAATTTATAATTAACAATGAGATTATGTGGTTATCCAACAGTATAAAATGGTTTTGATGCACACTATTAGAAATCTTACATCTATGCAGATTATCCAACTGTTTAGTACATAGGCACGAAGAGATAAGTAGTGAATAATTTACATAGAGGAACAAACTGATCTATTTTCACTAAAGTGTTCAACATGCAAAAGAGAGAAAAGCCATTGGAGATTGGTATTTGGGGAATGAAATGTGTGAATACTTGGGCCCATGTGACACCTGCAATAGGATTTGGAACTAAAAGGCCAGATAGTGGGGGAGTGTCTTCTTTTGAGCACACACTGAGTAAAACATCTGTTCTTAAAATTAACCTGTAGTTTGCATATAACATGTGCACTTCACTGGGAGGAGGATATTACCCCATAGTTGAAGAACACATTAAGGGATTGATTTACTAAGGCACATAGGCTGTGGCAATGGGCTACTTAGATGGGGAAGTTTGCCCTTTAGTTAAAGTGACATTAAACCCTCAGATTTTTTAACATAAAACAATACTGTAATGTGCGCCTTACTGTAATCCATGGTTGTTTCCGTTCTCTTTGCTGCTCTTCCTTTTAAATCTGTATCTGTTCTCATGCTCTGCAGAACTTCTGTGTTGCAGCAGACTGCCTTGTCTCAGGAATGGATACACGGTGTCTGTGTATACGTTTGTATATCTTGAAACCTGAGCCAGCACTACAGGAAGAGGCCCTGAGCTGAAAAGGGAAGTTCTTCCCAAGCATGAGAAGACATGAGGATTTAAAAGGAAGAGCAGCAAAGAGAAGGGAAACAACCATGGATTAGAGTAAGGCGCACATTACAGTATTGGTTTATGTTAAAAAATCTGAGGGTTTAATGTCACTTTAAGTGAATTATGGGAACCTTTGCTGACTTCCATCACCCAATCATGTTCAAGCAAAATGCTGTTTTTTTTATTTTCCTTGCACGTGTTTGGGTATTTTTTACAAGGTGAAGTTTCACCTCATTCAGTAAGCTAAGGGACACTTCCCATGCAAAGTGCAAATTCAATTTCAAAGTGAACAGTCTATTTGCCTTTAGTAGATTAACACCTAAGTCTCTGGGCTCCAGGAGGGTAGCAGAGGAGCAAGTGGAAAGCAAATAGATGCTCCTAGTGCTCTTTAAAAATGAACCAGTTACTTTGCCCAGTATGGTTAGTACATATTTACTTTAAAAGGGGCCACCAGACCCAACAGGAATCTAATGTATAAACAGATTTCTCTATACTGTATTCATTGGTGGCCAGCAGATGTGCTAGTCATGAAATGTATCTACTGCTGGTCACACAAGGCAATTTTGTGAGGCAATAGTGGGTACCACACCGAACATCAATGTAAGGGCACACTTCAACACTTACCAGCAATGTCAGAGAACACTGTACAAATGACCACCAAGGTAAGGGAGCACTGCTAATCTGACCCCCAATGCCAGAGAGCAATTCACCACTAAACACCAGTGTAAGAGACACTGTACTACTTACTAGACACGTGCGATTCGTTTCGTTTCCGAATCGAAATTCGGACGAATTTTCGGAAATTCGGACATTCGGATGTATCCGAATTCCGAATTACAGACATAACGAATGCAAACGAATCTGAATTTCCATTTCCGAAATTCGGTAGCGGTAGTTCGAACGTTCGTTTCATTTTCTGTTCTTATTCGGTTCTTATTTGTTTCTTATTCGTTTCGTTCGTTGGAGCAAAGTGACATTAGAGAAGGAGAAAAATATTTTGCCCCCCTCAAATGTCACTTTGCTGCAAACGAACGAACGCAACGAATAAGAAACTAATAAGAACAGAAAACGAAACGAACGTTCGAAATACCGCTACTGAATTTCGTCCGAATCCGAATTCCGAATCCGAATTGACTTTCACACCCGAATCCCGAAAAACAAAATAACACAAATCCGAATTTAAAACGAAACTAAACTAAACGAATTTTTAGGCAGTACACATGTCTACTACTTACCACCAACATAAGGGGACACTTTAATGCTCACCACTAATGTAAGTAGGCACTGCATTGCCTGCCTTTGTAAGGGGGCACGTTAGTACTTACAATGTAAGGGAACACTTCTCTACTGATCACTAATGTAAGAAGGCACTAAGGGCACTACACTGATCATGGATGTAAGGGGTCACTTTTTCACTGACCTCTGATGTAGGGAGGCACTTTATGATTGGCCATGAATGTAAGTAACATTTATTCACAGACCACCAATATAAAGGGAGCACTACACTGGCCACTCTGTGTGGTGTATTCCCTAGATATACTCCTAACTGCTACTTTACTTTACTTGTTTTTTACTTAACATTACATAGTCCTGACTGCTGCACCTGGTAAAACTTTTCTGTACATCACATATTCTTGACCAAAGTGTTCATTGTATTAAACGTTGCTGTTTTCCAAGTCCTTAACTATATTAACAATGTTCTCCTTTAACATGGGCTGTCTATCAACATGCCCCTTAAATTTATACCCGTTGCTCGGAATAATGTAGACACAGGCACCGTTTAGCTTTTCTCCCTTTAGTGTGTCCAAAGGTGCCCCAGGTTCTTCCTGAATCTATCAATGGCCCTGAGTCATCCTAACCTGTTCAGTTGCTTTGATTGAAGCTGGTTGAAAGTGACTGAAATGTATTAAAAAAGACTGTGTGTGAAGCTAGCAGAACACTTGTAAACAAAGAGCCAGAGGACCCTCCCAGATGAGACACCTAATTGGTCATGTAGTAGGAAAGTAACAAATTATCAGATTGACCAATCACATTGCAAGGTCACGCATGCTGAAACATAGGCTTTTTTTGGCCTTATCCTACTGGTCACCTTAGTCCATGAGTGTAACACCGACTGATTAAGGGCTCCTTTAAGGAGGCAGGCAAGATGAGCTCCCCTTGGTTAAGCATCAGACTTAGGGTCACAAAAGCTCCAAAATAGGGAATTCAATTTAACATTATTCAAGTCCTGCTTTTAAGTGGTTTTACATTAAAATTACATTTACATTGAGAGAAAATGAGGAACCACCCATCATAACAATGGTTCATATCTTTTGGGAATGACACAAGTTACCTTTTAAAAGGAGAGTTCAACCAATTAGGATGCATGCTCATGACTGCCAAAACATGGGCATGCTTGGCCACACCTCACTGGTGGACAGGAAACCTAAGCCTATAAGGGAACTGAGTCAGGAGTTTGGATTCTGAAAAAGGACACTTAAGTGCAAGAGAACAGAGAAGCTGAAGAGTAGCAAGACCCAGCAAGAATAATAGAAAGCACAGGAGAGGGAGAGGCGTGAGCAGGCTGAGCCACCCATGAGTGATCCATAGCCTTCCACTTAATAGCTAGCTGACTATACCCCAGATACTGCCAACCACTGACTACCTCTCTTAATAAATGTACAGCAGGTAACTGCCTGATAATATTGTGTATCAATAACACAAGGCATATTTCCAAAGTATGTTTACAAATGATTCCAATAGTCCTCACCAGTTGAACCTTTAAATCGTACTATAGGCAGATGTTCTTTACAGTAATGCTTTATAATATTTATAGTAGTGTATATTATATGCTTATACAACACAGTATTCTTTTTTATATACTTTAATGCTTCTAATTTTTTTAGGAATACAGTGTGAGGTAACAGGTAAAACTGTACACACGAATGGTGTTTTTAAAGTTTCTCAGTGTTATGGGACATAACCCAGTTAATTGCACTTTTTATTTCCAAGAAAGTATGTCACTGGAATTGTTAAAGGGGGGCAGAGCTGTTCTACCTAACAGTGAAAAGGAAATGGACGTAGGCATTGATACGCAGGGATATGCTGGGAAAGCTTATGAATTATATTCTTTCTAGCTGTTGCAAGTCACAGTGGAAAAGGAGTGGAGGAAAGCAGTCAGTTGTGGCTGTGGGGGGCCATGGGGACACACTGCTAGTGTAAACAAGGAAGCCACCTGATGCGTCTAAGGTCAGATAAGACCTTCGTCACTTAATAAACAGGTGCTTCCTGACTGTGCAGTGTAATGAGCCTGCTCACAAATAAAAAACCCCGCTCACAAAACAGCTATACAAAGCGCAATGAACAGACAGAGGGAACACAATGCAACAATTAAGACAGTATTGCAATAATGGTGCAGTCATGATTTTATTTGTGATTGTTTGTTTTTTGGAATAGTGAATAGCAAATATAATATAAATGTAATAGCAAATGTAATAGTGAATAGTACTATTGTGAATAACTTATAGTTAAATGTCCAATTTTATTAACCAATTTTATTCATTTCTAAGCTGATACTGTTGAGTTTGGTTTGATTGCTGTGGTTACTGCAATTGTTTTCTGTTTGCAGTGATTATAAAATGGTTTTCTTTGGTGAAATAGCGATTAAGATTGAAAATGTAGTGTCCTATGTATGTCTAATGGACACTGCTTTTTTGGACTTGTTGGTTATCTCTTTATTGATTAAAAGGATAATGTTTTATTGTATTTTGAACGTAAGTCAGCATTAGCCATCTATTCTGGGCTCTGCTGAACTCTCCAGGAGGGTGCGTAACCTATAAGAATTATAGCCACTGGGGACCCAGATTGCTAATGCAAGTGATGTTTCTATAGAAACAATATTATGTTTCTGTGCCAAGGAGAGAGAACAGAAATACCAGGAGCTCAGGGCAACAGTGGACACTTCATTAGAGAGATTAGAGACAGATTCTCAGTACAGACAATTAGCACAGATCTCTGCCTCAAATCCAAAGGGAGGTTTACCCTCTCCCTGAATTGGTCATTAAACAAACAAATGTGGCTGTAGATTAACCCTTGCTCCACCACAAGGTTGAACGGTATTGCTGTACACATGAAAAACAATGGACTCACCAAAATTAGAGCACCAGTCTGATATCAGCTCTTTATTAGAAAGTGCATTACATGTCTCACCTGATGACATAGTATTGTATATCATCAATGACATTAGGGTTGAGGGGAGAAAGATTATCACTACATTACAGAATTAATAAGAAATGGGTCTCCCTACAGATCTACTGAGACTACTGGACACTTTATATAGTACTCTTCAATTTCTACCTATGTTGTCAAAGTATTTGTGTGGAAAGAACCAGAAGAATAATTTAAAGTGTATATGAACACTACAATAAAAAAAATCCATATGGTAGATTACTTGTCTTATCTTTTTTCTTTCACTGCTTGCTTATTTATCTTCTTTTTGGATGTGGCAATCCTGGCAGTATTGGCCTTGCCCGGAACTTCCACTCCTAGGGTGACAACAATGAGTGTAAATCTTTGCAGACACAAGCATTGTCACTCTAGGACATGTGCTCCTACTGCCATTCAAGCTGACATGCCAATGCACATAGCACATCACCATGTCCAGCTTAATTAACATGTTTGAAACATGTGCAGCCACAACAAAAGGACCACCTCCAGCTAGGCTGCAGTGTAGGCTTGCCATGTCAATTTGCACTGACAATCACTGGCAGTGCTGGTGAGCAAACCCAGGGAGCCACAGCACCGCATACAGAACAATAAATTAAAAGCAAAAACAGTAAGTTGAAAAAAGGATAAAAAAAAACTATATGCAACTTAATTTAATATCTTCCATAAAGTGTTTTGATCTGGGTTTAATCTAGCTTACCAACAGTTCATGTTGTCCTAGAAAATAACATACGGTATACATATGTGAAAATTATTTGTAAACATGAAAATGATGTAGTGCAAAAATATTAAGATTTTGGGTTGCTAACACACAAGAATAATAACTTGAACTTAGTGTTGTAGAAATAATAAGACAAACATTGTGTACAAAGAACAACAGTATGAAGTTGCCATTGTGTTCTCCTTTCATTCGTATGATTGACCTCAATGTCTAAAAGCAAAAACATAAAATCTGATTGTGCCTTGTGGTTTATTGTAGTTCATTGTCTGCATGTGATTGAATAAGTCTATTTGTCCTATTTGCCCCAATTCTACATCATGCTGCTTTTTCTAAACAAGGAAACAAGAACAGTGAACAATGACGCTTGGCACATACTCTGCAGACTGGAAGGCACCTGATCTCGTCTATGATCTTGGTCTGGATTTTGTCACATACTTTTACACGTAAATATACCAAAATCTATTTACACACCAGGGAAACCTGGGTTATATGTACTGAGCCAACGCTCTTCATTATTTAGTATTTACCCAGTTGATTGTCTGTGTGTTTGGGAAAGGCCCAATGCATTTATCCATATGTCCATTTTTAACAGATGGGAAAAAAACTCTTGTACAATATGCATTGCCTGCATTGCTGTTTTACCATTAACATAAAATATAAGCTCAGGTCTGAACTGGAAATTTCCTAATAGCAAGAATAAGGGTTATATATATTAAATATTTTGACCAATATTAGCTGAAAATATACCACCCAAAAATGCCACAAACAGGTTCTATAGTGAACAAGTGAACATTTATCCATTGCATGAAGACAAATTAGTGTCAATTTACCCATCATCATAGGTGTTTTGGGAGAAGG
>NW_017309674.1:0-924 GCF_000935625.1 Nanorana parkeri | reverse complement strand
GCAGGGTGGCTGCATGCTTGCAGCTCCCTTGTTATGGGGATACCAGGTCACATGCCTGGCGTGTCAGGCTGGATAACTCTAGGAGGGGGGGGCAAGCTTTTTTAAAATAAAAATAAAATGATAATTAACCCTCTTTCTGGCAATAGCTCTCCATGGTGCTGAAGGTGTATAATCATAGAGAGCTATCCTGGCAGATTTGCTTTCAGACTATCTGAATCTTTACTGATACACGTGAGAATTGATGGCATTTAACTGCAGCTGATGCACATTCATTCTATTGTAAATTGGGTGAATGTGACTGTGCAATGCAGGGCAAACCCCTATGAATATCACCTGGGTGTAAATCATATTGCATAATGCAGAATAAATTGTGATATTAATCGTAAATAAATCAGGTGTTCAGAGTATTTCCTTCAAAATTGGTAAGATATTCCATACATTTTCTAACTTTGTGTTACAATGTTTATTTAGCAGCCTAAACACTCCAGCTTAAAATACATTTTTGTCTTGTATTTTGAAAGCTAGTGAACTACACGTTGATAATAATACATTTGCAAGAATAACATGAAAAATTTGCCATACTGTGATATCACAATACTGGGCTTATATCACAATACTGTAGCTTAGTGAATGTGGTATAATTTCACCTTGCACAAAAGAAAGAAAAAAACGCGCAAGGAAAATTTCCACTGCCTGAATGATGGAAGCCAGCAGAGCTTCACCTTATTCATAAGCTATGGGAAAACTCCCTGGAAAAGTGATCAGTCTCTTTGCCTTTAGTAAATCAACCCTGGGAATTCTATACTAGGGCTATTACTCTTGTTGTGTGTAGCCAACAATTTATTTTTTAATAGGTATAAAGGGGTATGTAGATAATGTGATGTATAGGGGCTGATTTACGAAGCCCAACACGCACACGCGCAG
>NW_017309673.1:52178-52640 GCF_000935625.1 Nanorana parkeri | reverse complement strand
CCTTCACTTCGGTTCAGCCGAACAGTTCGGCTGAGCTGAAGAACACGTTCCCCTCTGCTGATCTAGCATCTGGATCGGATCGGCTGAGGGGAGCGTTCGGCAGTTCATTCACTGCTGTTCACCCCTATTCTCATAGAGGCCGAACAGCAGTGAGTGAATAGCTTAATGTCAGTTATTCTGTTGGCTACCTCAGAAGAAAACATAGAAACAAATGAAGAAGGAAAAAAAAAAGAAAAACAGCGTGCCCGCACGACCTGCCCTGCAGTACCACACCTGTCAAAATGAACAATTTGACAGGTGCCAGGTGAATGACAACAAATCGGCGGAGCTAGCAGTTACCTCACCACTGAACCCGCCCAGTTGTTGTTATTCGGCCTTGACCTGTCAAATTGCTATTGCAAGGTCTCGACCGAATGACAGCAAATGGGCAGAGCTAGCGGTGATGTCACCCCTAGCTCTGCC
>NW_017309673.1:50313-51884 GCF_000935625.1 Nanorana parkeri | reverse complement strand
TTTGTACATACTATTGTGTATTTTTCAGTGAGCACAAGTTGTGGTAATCTTTACAATAAAACCCAATTTTTAGGGGGGTTATTCAATAAGTTGGTGAAGGCAGCCAAGTGAATAACCAACCCAAAGTGAATAGATGCCGAACCCCCGTTCGGCTATTCACTTCTGCCCTGTATGGCTGAAAACAGCCGTACATTGGCTGCCTTCGGCTCCCTTCACTTTGGTTCAGCCGAACAGTTCGGCTGAGCTGAAGTGAAGAACACGTTCCCCTCTGCCGATCTAACATCTGGATCGGCTGAGGGGAGCGTTCGGCAGTTCATTCACTGCTGTTCATCCCTATTCTCATAGGGGCCGAACAGCAGTGAATGAATAGCTAAATGCTGATGTACAGCATTCGGCTCAGTTTTTCTGTTGGCTACCTCAGAAGAAAACATAGAAACAAATGAAGAAGAAAAAAGAAAAAGAAAAACAGCGTGCCCTGCAGTACCACACCTGTCAAAATGAACAATTTGACAGGTGCCAGGTGAATGACAACAAATGGGCGGAGCTAGCAGTGACCTCACCGCTGACTCCGCCCAGTTGTTGTTATTCGGCCTTGACCTGTCAAATTGCTATTGAGAGGTCGCAACCGAATGACAGAAAATGTGGCCAGTGTTTGCTCTAACCAGGGATCCAGAGAGTCTCACTGGCGGATGCAGGCACAGCAGACGTGGCTCTTAAATCAGGTGGCCGCTCGCTCCTAACTAGGGCCCCCAGAGAGTCAACTGATTAGGGGGCCACCTCTGTCTGATTGTAGCCGACCCAGTTTGCCATCGGGCATACCGAGGCAATCCGGGTTGGCAGGGCCTATCTGCAAGGGCAGGCCTGGAGCAGTCCTTAGCCCGGGGGTAGGGGACCACCTGGAACATGCCACAGGTATGTCCGTAGGATCACAGCTGCGGGGGTGCGTTAATTCCTTGGAGGGGCACACTCCGCCTCCTTCACGTGCACGTACTGTGCAGATGGTTATTCAGTGTTCAATTCCTAGGATGCACTCTCCATGTAATTCAAGGAGGGTTTGGAATTGTGTGACATCATACACTGTCTTATATAGGGGTATTGCTAGCATGACTCCACAAAGGTATTACCTCATACACCCTTGAGGAGCGTGCAAAGCATAAACAAATGAATAGTTCAAGTGCACTGCACAATTAATAACTGAGAACAACTAAACGGTTTTGAGATAATGAGAATAAGGGTTGTGCCACCAAGCTTACAATGAGGACTGAATAATATCAGTGGTTATACTACTCCAGGAACATCTCTCTCTCAGTAATAAGCGTACATCGGCTGAATGAGGGTGGATGCGATTTGTAGTTCACAATCAAATACCCTTCCCAATTCCATGCATTTACACTCAGTATAGGTAGTAGCTATTGGAGTTGATACACACTAACAGATGCCACTGGTTGGGGGTGCAATGAGAATTGTAGTTCTGCAGACTTTGCACATATCACTACAAGGTTAACGGTGGTATGCCGGTATGACAGGAGCACAACAACAGTCCATAACAGATAGCATGCTACTTGCGGTTA
>NW_017309673.1:44798-50031 GCF_000935625.1 Nanorana parkeri | reverse complement strand
AATACCACCAGCTATAGAGGACTACAAAACCCAGCAATAGTACATTATACAGCGCAATGCAGAATGCCACCAGCTATTATGTACTATTGCTGGGATTTGTTGTATCCCTCTATAGCTGGTGGTATTCTGCATTGTGCTGTATAATGTACTATTGCTGGCTTTTGTAGTCCTCTATAGCCGGTGCCATTCTGCATTCATTGCTGTATAATTTTACACTTTCCATTTCACTATATTGCACACCACACTATCTTTTTTTCTTTTTCACTTCCACCACTCCAAGCTTGCTCCTGTGATGGACTACAACCTCAATACAAACTAGTAGTCCCATCACTGGAGCCTTTTTTTAAACTTTATTTTATTGTTTATCCGATTAACCGGCTAACTAATCGATTTTGATAATAATCGTTAGCTGCAGCTCTAGTTATACTACTCCAGGAACATCTCTCTCCGTAATAAGCATACATCGGCTGAATGAGGGTGGATGTGATTTGTAGTTCACAATCAAATACCCTTCCCAATTCCATGCATTTACACTCAGTATAGGTAGTAGCTATTGGAGTTGATACACACTAACAGATGCCACTGGTTGGGGGTGCAATGAGAATTGTAGTTCTGCAGACTTTGCACATATCACTACAAGGTTAACGGTGGTATGCCGGTATGACAGGAGCACAACAACAGTCCATAACAGATAGCATGCTACTTGCGGTTAGAGGAGGATCTTCCCATGGAGTAATCCAGTCTGCTGGCAGCAGCTTGTAAGGATGTGAAGGAGACAGATAGCAGCGTCCGTCAGCGAGGGAGAGGGAGCTCACAGTGTCCAGGCTGTGAGAGCTGGCAGGTACCACAGTGGGTGATTGCTCTGCGTTTCAACGATAATAGTGCAACGCTGAGCAATCCAAAACCCCACGGCTTTATCGTGACAGCTGGCGTGCAGGGGGAGGTGCGGCACAATGCGCCGTACGTGTGCGGCTGGTGATCCCGGCGCTGGAGCATCCCCAGGTGAGTCTATCACACCCCTGCTATAATCTATCCCCTTTAAAGGGTTATTAAACCCTTCAGTGTTGTTGCATATATCTACTGCTAGCAAGCAGTAGATATATGCAAAAAGTGTTTTGTTTTTTTAAACGCTTAAAAAGCGGTTTAAACTTACCCGTGTCTTCCCGCACGCCCCCGTCCGAAAATGTGAAAATTCTCGGGCGGCCGCAAAGCATCTTGGGGCGGGCGCATGCGCAGGAGAGACACAAGTGTATGGACGCGTGCACCCGCATGCAGACACCGTGAGATAGGAAGTGCAGCAAGGACAGAGGAGTCAGCGCTGGATCGGAGACCCGCAGCAGCGCTGGAGGGACAGATGAAAATGACAGGAAAGAAGAAGAAGATCGGATTAAGAAACATCATTTAAGGTAAGTACTTTAATTAATATTGGGGGAAGGGAAAAATATCTCTGACTTTAATGTCACTTTAAGTGCAATACACATATACAAAGTGTGTTAGAGGCTAAATATTTAGCATTTGTGTTTGGTGAGTCTTTTGGCTTACATATTACAGCCAAACTGCATGGCCTGGGTTTCCTGTTTCATCTTTTGAACTTCCAGCATGACTGTTCCACATCCACCCTGCTATGGACAATACATTTAACACCATTATCAAATGAGCAGGAAGATGTCCCTGGAAGCAGTATGCTGAGTTTTCTGGGTATATCATGTTTAGGAAATGGTGAATACAATGTTCAACTAATGTGAATTACAGCCCTATACTTGCTCCATCAGTAAACACCAAGACCAATCAGCCATATTAGGTGTTTATAGTCAACAGCATGCCCCCCCACAAAAAACTTAAATCTCTAAACAGGTAATCTTTTACTTTTCAGTCTTCAAATTTACTTACCACATTGATACTTAGGACAGCAGGTACCATCAGTTGGCTGTACAGCTACAAGTTGACTGCCTGGTGTAGTACATGGTGGTTTTGTGGGGTTTTCACAAATAATTGGTGAGCAAACTATACTGCTATTCGGCATGCACACACACAATGTGCAATTATAATACCATTTTTTTCCAGCCTGAAAAACCATGAAAATAAAATTCAGAAGACAAAGTAGCTGATTTGTATGCTATATAGGGCTAACTGACATACTTTAAATGAATTGCTGTGGTTGCACACGTTTTATCTTTTCATATATTGATTAAACTCTGAACTCCACCTCCTACCAACGCTGCCTTTGTTTTGAAAAACATATTTGTAAATGCCAAAAATAAATACCTAAATCCATGGTCACCTGACTCTGTGGCTTCCCAATACTGTATATTTTTCTTGCATTGGCAGTTCATCAATAGTGATGAGCCGCAAACCCGCCTGTTCAGTTTGAATTTGAACTTTAGAACATGGGAAATGTTTGAATTGGAACTCAAACTCAATGCCAGTCTATGGGGCTCGAACTTTGAAAATCAATGAACCCCATTTTGAAGGCTGAGATGCAATTTATTGGCCATAAAAAGGGAATGGGGATTCGGGGATATGAATCACATCATTAATATTTTTTAACACTGTTTTTAAAGGAGCAGTGATTTTAACATCACTTAAAGTGAAACAATAAAAATGAAAAAAAAAATCCTCTAAATATCATGCCTGGGGGGTCCCCTGAAACTGCCTGTAAAGTGCCACATCTGTACAATGTATAGAACCTGATGCAGCAAAAATTACATTTGTAAAGAAAAAAATGACATTTAAAACGAAAAAAAAAGGGTGCGGTTCCCCCTCACAAACAATGCCAGACCCTTTAGGTTTGGTAGGAATGTTAGGAGAGACCCCATTTAAAAAAAAAAGTTGGAAAAGAATGGAGTTATGGAGAGTGGGGTTTTTTAGGCACTCGGAACAGTGGTTCACAAAAGACATTTCTTTATATAAAAAAATCAATTTTATTCGATGCATGATTAAAAATCGTACACTAAGTAAAAGAGTAGGGAGACAGCCTAGAAGGATCACCTCCAATATCCGCCAGAACCTTTTGAGTAGTTGAGACTACATTATCATGATTCATTAGGTTATTTCATACATAAATTCCCTTTGTAGGTCGCACTTCCTCAGGCCCGATTTCCCACAAGGCCACCGAGGCCGGGCCTCGGGGCGGCAGAGCGCAGAGGGCGGCAGCGGTGACCTTGTGGGAAGTTGCGGGCTCCGGTGTAAGGTGTCCGCCGGCCGCAAACTACGGAGCCGGTGGGCGGAGCCTCGTGCCATTTTCAATTGATGGGGAGGGGGGGGGGGGCGTATTGTGGAACCTGGCCTTGGGGCGGCAGGGGGAGTAAATCCGGCCCTGCACTTCCTACAGTATGATTGACACTATTTAATTGACAAAAACTCGTGGTCTATATTAATTAATCTACAGTGTTGAAGGGGCCCAGAAAGGTTTTTTCTTGGTGGATGCTTTGGGCCACCTATTTGAACCCAATTAGACCTGGTGTGGCCAATTTGAATTTTTCCAAAAAAAAACAAAACAATTTTGCTTATATATGGTACGATCGTGAGTTATCCCGCCAGTTTCTAGCGTCAACCATTCACATGATTAGTGCATTTATAAAGCCTTGAGATTTATAATAAGCGACAAGGGTCGTGTAGTCTTCTATTATCTAGCTCAAGGAGTTTGAACTGGTAGGATATAACGACAACGCGTTTCACATGTCACAACGCTTCATCAGGTCTAGAGGTGCTCAGTCCTAGGTAGAGCAAACGGGTGCCCCCATAGGGCTATAGTTCACAATTCAAAGTTTTGAGGGTTTTTTGAAATTCGCCCAGATAGTGGAATGAACCGGGGTACCGCGTCTGTATGCTGAGCCATTTAGAGATAGAGGCGTGGGCGCTCTCTTGAGGTAATTAGCCCTACTTGCCTAGCTCGTCATTCCAGCCTCCTTTATATGGGTGGCCAGAGGAGAAGGTTAGTGAAGAGTTGCCCCCCTTAGATTTGTGGAGTGGAAGGGACTTCCTACATTGGTGGTCAGGGAAATAATTGCCCCCTCACATTGACTGTACATGTAGTCAGTGAAGTGTCCCATTACATTGATGGTTAGTAATCAGCTGCAGAAGTGAAATAATCATTGGTGTCAGTGGTTTGGAAAGTGTCCTTAGAGAGCACTAGTAAACTGATGGATTAAGCGCCCAGCGGGGAGAAAAGAAAGCACGCCGATGTATCGGCCAATATGTTTTGGCCGCCGATATATCGGCGCAACCCTAATATTTACAGCAATGCAGAGGGGCACAGGCTATAGAGGACTACACATTCCAGCAATACTTTATATAACAATAGCATTTCTGTATAAAGTACTGCTGAGATTTGTAGTCCTCAGCAGGTGATTGCTTGTAAGTCATACAGCAATCACCTGCTGTTAAAAGCGGTACCAAGAGCACGGCTGCCGAAGCAGCCGTGTTCTTGTTTTACCCACTCCTGCGGGCCGCCGTCTATAGACGTACTGCAGCATGGAAGTGGTTAAAGTGACATTAAAGTAATTTTTTTTCTCCCTCCCCCCAATGTTAATGTCAGCACTTACCTTAACTGGTGTCTCCTGATCCGATCTTCTTTCCTGATGTTTTCATCTGTCCCTCCAGCGGTGCTGCGGGTATCCGATCCAGCGCTGACTCCTCTGTCATTGCTGGCACTTCCTGTCCCACAGTGTCTGTGTGGGTGCACACCATCCATAGACTTACCTTGTGTCTCTCCTCGTCTCCAGCCCGAAAATCCAAACTGCGCATGCGCCCGCCCCAAGATGCTTTGCGGCCGCCCGAGCAGTTTCGGATTTTCGGTCAGGAGCGCGCGGCGAAGACGGGGTAAGATTAAACCGCTGTTAAAGCGTTTTGGTTTAAAAAAAACAAAAACTTTTTGCATACAGGTGAAACTCGAATAATTAGAATATCGTGCAAAAGTAATTGCAGTAAGTTCTGCAAAAGGGGCCCAAACCAAGTACTGAGTACATATGCATGCTTGTACTTTTCAGAGGTCCGATATTGTTCTATGTACAATCCTTGTTTTATTGATTGCATGTAATAATCTACTTTTTTGAGGTTGTGGATTTGGGGTTCTTGGGGTTTTCATGAGCTGTAAGCCATAATCATCACAATTATGATAAATCACGGCTTGAATTATCTTGCTTTGCATGTAATGAGTCTATCTCATATATTAGTTTCATCTTTTAAGTTGCATTAGTGAAATAAATGAACTTTGCACGATATTCTAATTATT
>NW_017309673.1:44092-44433 GCF_000935625.1 Nanorana parkeri | reverse complement strand
TTGTACTTTTCAGAGGTCCGATATTGTTCTATGTACAATCCTTGTTTTATTGATTGCATGTAATAATCTACTTTTTTGAGGTTGTGGATTTGGGGTTCTTGGGGTTTTCATGAGCTGTAAGCCATAATCATCACAATTATGATAAATCACGGCTTGAATTATCTTGCTTTGCATGTAATGAGTCTATCTCATATATTAGTTTCATCTTTTCAGTTGCATTAGTGAAATAAATGAACTTTGCACGATATTCTAATTATTTGAGTTTCACCTGTATATCTACTGCTTTTATAGCCGCGTTTTAGAGCCGCGTTTGATGCCGCAGGTCAGTTCACCCCTGCGAC
>NW_017309673.1:37789-40357 GCF_000935625.1 Nanorana parkeri | reverse complement strand
CTCAGAAGCTGTCACACATCAGCTCTATACATTGAGAACTATGTGATCACAGACCTTTGATCACGGAGTTCCTGATTCTTCTCCCTGTCAGTCACAGTCATTCCCCCCTCCCGGTTCTTCCAGTGCTCATTAGAGGGACAGATGAGGAAGGGGATGGGCACAGCTTGCTCTGGATCTAGAGAGGCAGAGTTAGCTATCAATCTGGTGGTGTGGTGGATCCCAACAATATTGTCCGGATCATTCCTAGCTGCAGCGTGGCTCTGTGCTGTCAGCATATAGCGTGCAATATTGCATGGTCGGGGCAGGGTGTGGCAGGGGGCCCAAGAAAATGTTTGCCCAGGGTCCAATCACTATTAAAGACGGCCCTACCCCCACCACACACATACATACACATACACCCAGCCCTGCTGTTGTGATGTCCTTTGGATTGCTGCTGGGAGATACTGAACATTTTGTCTGCATCTTCTATAGTCAGTTCATGTGCCATGTCCCCCACCAAACCAGGTTATTGAATCAGCATAGACTGGATACAGTACAGCACAACTAAACTTAACAAATTACCCCGCTTAAGGCAAAGTGGCTACACGTGTATTTTACATGTCTTAATATTCACCACTATAGAAGGTGTGTTGAGCGCATAGGCTTTTTTTCTGCACTAAAACACATGGACGTAGCCAGATTGGCTTTATGCTATATCAATAGGTACATATGCTTTCTTTTTTTAATGCTGTAGTTCCTACAGTTTGCCATTGTTTTTAGCACTTTACATGTTACACTTATATCATTATTACCTCATCTGCAGTCCTAACCCATGGATTGGGCACTATTCTCTAAAAGCAGTCCCCTGTGAAATGCAGTCTCTAACATTTATAACTGCATCTAATCCAACAACATAAAATACTCTATTTGCATTTTTATATTAAAACAAGTAAAAACTGCCAATGTAAACCATCCTGGTTTGTTTAAACTATTAAAAAAGAACATGTAAAAAAATGACTTTTTTGTTTTGTTTTTCTTGTAGCCATAAATCATCCTAGCAATAGAGTGTTTAACCTACCTCATAATATCTTCCATCAGGTGCCACACAACCTAAAAAAAAATTATATATTTTTTAAACCACAGCAGCTCTTCTAGTATTACAATTATGTTATAATGTATACACAACATTTTTGTGGGTTCCGCAGCGCAAGACAAGAATAAGACTTACAGGGTTATTCACAAAAGGGTGAAGAGTTTGGAGAAGGAAGGAGAAGTCCCTCCTAACATTCCTACCAGACCTAAAGGTTCTGGTATCAATCGGGGGGGGGGAACCTCATGCTTTTTTTTTCCTCTTCTGCAGAAATGTCACTTTGCTGCAACGAAATTTCGTCCAACAAACGAAATTTCGTACAGACTACCGCTAACAAATTTTGGAATCGGAAATACAGATTAATTTGCATTCGTTACATCTGTAATTCGGATATATCCGAATCTCAGAATTTACTAATTTTTGTCTGAATTTCGATTCGGAACGAAGCGAATCGCACATGTCTAGTGAAGAGTTTGGAGAAGGCAGGAGAAGTGAACAAGATAGGACAACATAGCTGAACTGGAAAGTGAGCTGAATTGGAGAATGTTTCCAAATCAGTTATTTTGGCCTAGAATGTTCACTTCTCCTGCCTTCTCCTAAGTCTTCACCCTTTTGTTAATCTTATTCAAACGTATTAACCTCCTTGGCGGTAATCAAGGTAATCATCAGTACCATAAGTGGTAACCCCGAGCCACACTCGAGATTAAAGCGTAGTGTCTCTTACCTTTCCCCTCGAGACGCGATGTGTCCTCCGGCAGATGCCGGCATCTGTCTTCCGGGTTCCGTCCCTTGCGAGTGTCCGCGTCGCAAGGGGGCGGAACCGGCGGGAATTTAAAAAGAAAAAACGAAAAAAAGAGCCGAAACAAAAGACAAAAAAAAAGGAAATAATTAGACCGCCAGGGAGGTTAATATTTATCTTAACAGCTAAATCAGCAGGAAGATTTTCAACATTTCATTTGTAAAAATTGAAAGCATGAATTAACAAGAATAAAGAGAACTTACGTGGGCAGGTAAGCAAAAAGCAGCACTCCCTATCATCAAAAACTGGAGTTAGTGGGTGGTTACAACTGGGTCCTGTTTGGTTTTTACACTGAAGTGATGTGAAATTAACCATCCCAGTGGCTGGACAATAGATGTCTCTACATGGAGGGCCAGGCTAAAAATAATAAGAAACAAAGCTGCAGTTAAACAATGCAAAAAACAAGTTTTATCCGTAATGTTTTTCCATTTTACATTTATATATACTTGAAAACACTGCCTTTTCTAACGGTTAGTTCACACCATATGCAGTTGTGATGCAGTCCGTTCAGTTTGGCTGCTGCAGCCAAAATACATCACAATGCTTTTCTATGGGCTTTCTCGTGCTTTATTCACACCATTGCAGTCCGTTCAGGGACAGTCAGAAAAAGTACTGCTCGTACTATTTTAGCTGCATTTGATCGCACCAGAACACATCAAAATGTATCAAAACGCATCAAAACGGAACGCACCCCCCCCCC
>NW_017309673.1:35352-37297 GCF_000935625.1 Nanorana parkeri | reverse complement strand
ACGCAAGAAAACGAAACGCCCCCCCCCCCCCACAAAAAACAGAATTGATTGTGGCATCATCCAGGGGAAAAACATGCATCGGAACGCGTCAAAGCGTATCACAATGCAACTGGACAGACGCATGCAGTTGTGATGCAGTTTCTGGTGTGAACTAACCCTCAAAACCAAACCAAGAAACAAAAGAAATAAACACTACACTAACACTACAAACTATGTCCAGTGCAGTGCACATAACAGTATACACCATGCCCAGCACAGTGCACATAATGAATGGAAAAGGGGGAACCTGTTTTAAGGCTCCCCAACCCTCATGGGATTGTGACAACTGGCAGTTTTTTGACCCCCCCTGTTTTCTAGCAGCTGTTTCAACTGTACATTGTGGAGGATGAGGTTGGTCAGCTGATCCCTTGGAGGTTTCTAGAAGGCGATCAGCTGACCCCTTTGGAAATATCTGGAAGGGTCTAGGGCAGTGGTTCTTACCCTTTCTAGGGCCGGGAACCCTTGGTAACATTTGATAAGTTGTGGTGACCCCAACGATAAAATTATAATTTTTTAAATTATAATTATTAGGTATGCACCCGTTTTTCGGTATCGAGTATGAGTACCAATATTTTATTTCGGTACTCGCCGATTCCGAATACCGGTTCCGCGTGCCCAGATTATCAAGAAGTCAGGTGGCGGATCATGATCTATCGAAAGAACACCAGCTGTACTTCCCGAAGCTACTTGGCTTCATGACCAATCAGGAAGCCGGGCGGCCAGTAGAAAGGTCATGAAGTGCCACCCGCTTAGGTCAGGTTAGGAAGCCAGGCTGCCTAGCAAGAAGTGAAACCAGCTTCCTAGCCAATCAGAAAGTCAGAAGGTGGGTCATAACCGGCTTCCTGGCTTCCTGATTAGAAAGAAAGCCAACTCCATGCTCCTTCGGCACTGCTGGTCAGAGGGATATCTCCCTCTGACTGTAGGTTTCGGTATCAGAAGTATGTATTGGAGCATTTGGGTGAGTACGATTACTCTCTCAAATACTTGGTATCGACACTGATTGGTTAGGAAGCCAGAATGCCTACCATCAAGTTAAGCTGGCTTCCTAACCAATCAGGAGGCAGGGCGGCACATCATAACCCGCCTCCCGGCTTCCTGATTGGCTAGGAAGCAGGCCTCACTTGTTCCAAGGCAGCCCAGCTTCCTGACCAATCAGGAAGCCAGGAGGCGGGTCATTACATGCCGCCCAGATTCCTGATTGGTTAGAAAGTCATGCTGCTTAGTAACATGTGAAGCCAGCTTCCTAGCCAATCGGGAAGCTAGGAGGTGGGTCGTAACCCACATCCCGGCTTTCTAATTGGAAAGGAAGCCAGTTCGATGCTTCCTCCGCACTGATGGAAGTTCCGGTATCTGAGGTAAGTATTGGAGCATTTGGGTGTTTACAAGTACTCACCCAAATACTCAGTATCAGTACCGATACCTATACTAGTGTCGGTATCGGTGCATCCCTAGTTAAAAGGTTACAAAAACCTTTAGCTCACTTTGGCCGCCGGAGCCTTCGGTTCATTCAAATCAAAGGGCTCCTGTATGGGCTATGCACTGTAACCCGTACAGCAGCCAAAAGGCAGGCGAACGGCTCAGCCGAGCCAAGCACATATGCTTCGGCTCAGCTGAGCCTTAGTCTCAGCCAAAGTGGAGCGAAAGACCATCGGTCCCGTAAATGACAACAGTTGGGCGGAGCCAGCTCAGCTCATTCACAAGGGGTATCCTGACGTGAATAAGCCCCATTGCCCACACCCCCACAACCAATTCCCCCGGGGCTTGTGGGGAAGAGGCCTTTTTCCCCATCGGCGCGGGGACAAGGTGTTTTTCCAGGGGCGACCGTGGAAAAGCATCCTCTCAGTGCCAAGGGCATGCGGCCTGGTATGGCAGGGACGGGGGGGGGGGGGGGGGGGTCACACCCGCG
>NW_017309673.1:11260-35248 GCF_000935625.1 Nanorana parkeri | reverse complement strand
CCTGTGCTCTGATCAAGGGTCTGGTAAGGAATTTTAGGTGGGACCCCACTTTTTTTCCCATTTTTTGGGGGGTGGGGATCCTCTTTAAAATTCCTACCAGACCTTAAGGCCCTGGTATGACTTTGGGGGGAACCACATGCAATTTTTTTTATTTTTACCTTCGGGTCCCTCCCAAAATTCCTACTAGACCTAAAGTGCCTGGTATGACTTTTGGGGTGAACCCCACACATTTTTTCTTTTCTTATTTTGATAGGGGTCCCTCCTAACTTTTCTACCACACCTAAAGGGTCTGGTATTGTTTGGGAGGGGGATCCAACATTGTTGTTTTTTTTTCTTAAACATTTCTGTTTTATTATTTTCTATTTTTTTTTTCTTTTTTTACATTTATTTAAACAATTTTTATTTTTAATTTGTATTTGTTTAAATGTTTTCTATACCTCCAAGGTAGCCAGCAGAATAGCTGAGTTAAATGCCACTTGGCGGCATTCGGCTATTCACTCACTGCCGTTTGGCCCCTATGAGAATAAGGGCAAACGGCAGTGAGTGAACTGCTGGAGCTTCGGCTCAGCTGATCCAGAGTCTAACTCTTTCTGCACTTCGGCTCTGCCGAACATGAAGAGCATGTTCGGCGGACCGAAGGCAGCCGTCTTACGGCTGAAATCAGCCATACTAAGCTGAAGTGAATAGTTCGGCTCACTTCACTTCGACTCGTTTATTCACTCGGCTGCCTTCGGCAGCTTTGTGAATAACTCACATAATGTTTTGGGAGTTTAAGTGTGTTCTGGCAGTGAAAGGGTTACAGAGACGCAATCACCAACTTTAAAAAAATATATATATTTTTTTTTAATCAAGTATTTTTATTTCTTACATGCAGTGTTTTCCTTTTTATAAATTATTGTAATTCCCTTGCAGTGTGTCTTTCAACTTGCTAGAAAATTTGGCTAATCCAGTCAACTCCCTAGCATATCTCCTTTCTTGTACACCATAGACTTCTGGGAGATTTCCATTACTCTCTGTGCTGGCCCAGCATCTCTGCCCCTCCCCTCACTACATAAACATTTATACCTTTTATGTAGCTGATGGGGGAGAAATTAATGGAAATTCTGTAGAGTGTCACTTGAGTGACAGTTCTGAGTAATCTAAAGTTCACTGCACTTCATCTCCACTGCATGAAGAATGCACCACCGCTTAGACAAATTTACCTTTCAAAATCTTCTATTACTCTTTTTTAATGCGATCATTTGTGATTTTTAAATTTCCCCTATAGCATGATGTTTGCATGCCTGCTCTGTATGAAAATTAGGAACATATTTTTAGGATCTCTTATTTTACTTAATACCCAGTAAACAAAACCAGTAGGGAAGTACTTACTGTTATTGGTTTGGTAGATGGAGTGGGGTTATCGTTTGTAAAGTTTGTGGTTGTACCTGTCAGATAAAAAAAAGCATAATCATTTAGACAAGACAATACTTTCAGTAAATAAACCATTGTCAGTTTCTTATTCTAATTTGTGTGTATAGCCAATAGTTAAATTGCCCATCTGTTATTTTTTTTAAAGTCTGTGCCCTGGACATTTTTCTTCATCTCTTTTCCCAGAGATGCCACAGGCTGAGAGAGGAAATGTCTACAATGAAATTGAAAGATTAGCCTTTACCTCTTGTGACAGTGACAACACTTTTTTTTTTAAGATCGTGAACTGAGCAGTCAGCGGTTTGTGCTGTTGCCCTTAAGGTAGTGACTAGAATCAGCCCTGCATGTTTCCCTTTGATTTAGTATTGGCACTGAGGCTGAGCAATCATTTATTTTAATTTAGAATGCAAGTTACTATTCCTTACATTGCTTAGTAATTAATTACTCGTGATGGTATGTCGACCGCACCCATCCTGAGACCTTCCACACCCCTTCTGAGACCCTCTGCACCGCTCCAGAGCCCTTCTGCACTCCTCCTGAGAACCTCCGCCCCGCTAAGACTCTCCATCTGAGACATCAAGCCGGCACCCCAGAACAGAGCAGCAGCACAGAGTATATATCACATTTATAAACTATTCTGCATTTCTGTGTAATGTATTGCTGAGATTTGTAGTTTCTCTACAGCTTGGAGCCAGTGGCAGAAGTACATAATAGTTTAGTAAGAATGTCAGTGTTCATTATTTTGCTCTAATACTGCTATTCAGTCCCCCCCCCCCCCCCCTCTTTCTGGCCCTGTCAGGCCTATGCTCGGATCAAGGGACTGGAATGGAATTTTAGGGGGGACCCCACGTCTTTTACTCCAATTTTTTTGGGGGGGGGTGTTCCTCCTTAAAATTCCTACCAGACCTTAAGGGCCTGGTATGACTTTAAGGGGGAACCCCACAAACGTTTTTGTTTTTTTTACATGGGGTCCTTTCTCAATATTCCTACCAGACCTTCATTGTGTGGTATGACTTTGAGGGGGAATTGGTCCCTCCTAACATTCCTACCGGGATCTGGTATTGTTTGGAAGAGGGAACTGCATGCTTTAGGAATAAATTTCTTTAGAAATGTCAGTTTTGCTGCAGCAGGTTCTATACATCGAACAGATTTGCCCCTTTACAGGCAGTTTAAGGGGACCCCCCAGGCACGATATTTAAAGGAATTTTTCATTTTTATTGTTACTCTTTAAATGATGTTAAAACCACTGCTCTTTTAAAAACAGTATTTTTGAAAAGTTTTTTTTCATTTCTTTTGGATGTTATAAAGTTCGAATTCGATCCGAACTTGGGCCTGTTCGACCCATAACTACTATTCAGCAACAATCCCTATTTTCCAGATAAATAAAGCCCTCCTGAGACCCTCTGTCCTAGACATCAGGCCAGGGGGGCCCACTATTATATTTTTTTGCCCAGGGCCGACCAGAGCCTTAAATTGGCTTTTCAGTTCTCAACACATTTTCTGGATTCTACTTGGGATCCTTGAACTGGGAGGTTTCAAAGTGATTTAGGAGGGAAGAAAGCTCTAGTCCTATGTCCAGGGTTAAGCAATAACCAGCACTTGATGATTTTACAGCTGTGCCTTAAGGAAAGGGTGCTGACTAAGGGTTTGGAATCCGTATTGGGAAATAGAAACAGATGGTGTTCAGGAGTCAGGAGTACTCCTCAATAAGTCAGAGTGGGGTCAGGTGGTGTGTGTGCTGGAGGCACACAAAGGCAGCTAAGGAGGCTGGGAGAACTTGAGAGGCTGGGAGAACCTAGAGCCTGAGGGGCCACCAATATGAGTGCTGGACAGCACTACAGAGAGGAACAGTCTGAGGAGAAACAGACTAAAACTGGCCATACACCTATAGATTATCTGCAGATTTTCTATGGTCAGATGGAAAAATGCAACAGATTCCTCCATCTACACTAAACTGTGTGGAAGGAGGAATCTCCCACTGGGCCAATCTCCAGTATTTTGCTAGTCGGCCCTGCTGGCTCTCAAAATGCCTGCATCCAATCAGAGGTATTTTGACCGCCAGCGGGGCTGACTATCCCCTCATGTGGGGATAATTTTGTGGGTGTAGTTAAAAGTGGACATGATCAGCAGGATTTTGTTTAAGTGGTCTGGGCTGTTCTGGAGAGTTTTGCTAAGTATCTAGTTTAAAATTGAAACAGGCAGTAATTATTAGACATGTAAATTTTGTTTAGTTTCGAATGAACATTCATACGAATTTCATTAAATTCGGACAAACTGTATGTTGCTATTACAAAAATTTGGATCTGTCCGAATTTCATTCAAAACAAAACTAAATTGGACATGTGACCAATTTTTTGGGCTGTTGGGGTTTGCATTACAAACACAATCATGTTTCTTCCTGTTGAGGATCTTTCCAACACAAAAATTCGGACAGATGCAAAATCTGAATAACAAATCTAATTGAATTTCGGATCCACTGAATGAAAAGGGACACTATGGTGGGAGACCCAGGAAGGCCCCACTGCTAACACACAAACGTAAAAAAGGAGATTGGAGTTTGTCAAAACTTACCTGAGGTATCCTTTTGGGAGAATGTGATGTGGACAGATGAAACAAAATGACAGCTTTTTGGTAAAGCCCATCATTCTACTATTTTCAAAAAAAGAAATGAGGCCTTTTACCAAAAAGCTGTGATTTTGTTTCACTGATGCATGGGGGTTGTTTTGCTGCTTCAGGCACTATATATCTTGACTGTGTGCATGGCATTATGAAATCTGAAGACTACCAAAGAATTCTGGGGTGCAATGTAGTGCCCAGTGTCATAAAGTTGGGTCTCCATCCGAGGTCATGGGTCTTACAACAAGGCAATGACCCAAAGCACACGTCAAAAAGCACCCAGAAATTGTTTCAGACAAAGCACTGGAGAGTATTGGACTGGTCAGCAATTAGTTCAGATCTGAATCCCATAGAGCACCTGTGGAGAGATCTCAAAACAGCAGTTGGGAAAAGGAACCCTTCCAATCTGAGAGACCTGGAGCAGTTGGCCAAAGAAGAGTGGTCCAAAATTCCTGTAGAGAGGTGTAAGAAACATATTGATGGTTACAGGAAGCCAATGATTTCAGTTATTTTTTCCAAGGGCTGAGCTACCAAATAGTAATTGAGGGTGCCAATAATTTTGTCCAGTCCATTTTTTTAGTTTTGCGTGGAATGAGTCAGGTTTGGCTTTTTTTTCCTCAACTTTTTTGTGTCATACCAATACAAACAAAAGAAATAAACATGAGAACAAATATCTAAACATTTGTAATTGCAATAATGTTCTGTGCAAAGGGGTGCATTATCTGATAGAAATGCAGGGGTGCCAATATTTTGGCCACGACTGTATATCGGATTTAAATGGATAGTGGGGTGGAAATTGAATGCATACTTACCTTTTCCTAATTGCTATAAAGATGAATGCTGTCTAGTTCCACCCTCAGATCTTTCCCTATAGTAGTGATAAACAAATGTAATTGCTAGGAAAACCTCTCTGCAATAGGAAGACCAGCTTATTCTTAAAATGTAGCAGCAATGTTCCTTCTGGTGTGATCTTATGCAATTTAAATATTGCAGTTGGGGTGCTTCGTCCTTCCACTGAACATTGTTATGAGTTTGCATGGAAAGCCAAATTGAGATCATGGGGTAGCTTTTCGGTACCTTTACTATACAATCAGAGACAGTCCAGCTTAAAAATATCTGTACCTGAATTCAGTTCCACCTCATGTTTAATTGTGAAAAAAGTTATTTTACCATAATTAAGTACCCATGTCCAGCACCTCCTAATTCATAAAAACCCCTTATAATTATTTCTGACTTTGAGCTATGTATATTTTACACAAAAGCCATGTTTACAGTGAAAGTCTAAGCATTTTTATATATTCTGGACAGAGTGGGAAAACCAGTGTAGAAATATTCAATCTTTTTTTATTTTATTTTTTACTTTCTGGACATGATTCACTATTACTCCATACTTCTAGGGGTTGATTTATAATTAAGAGCGAATTACATTTGTACAACCACTCAAAGGCGGTGAGGAGCAAAGAAATTTCTTAGGCACGATAGTGTCGAAAAGTAAGGTGTATGAATACTCTAACAATGAACTTTTCCTATTTTCTTCCTGTTTTTTCCTGGTCAGTTAAATATATAAATGGAAGCATTTTGTTATATCTTTTCAGGCAGGAGGCATGAGAGTGCAAGAAAGACCTATACTGTTTTACTTTACTTTGATAAGTGGTCCAAATGTCCACGAGCTGTCAGCACATGGGATTTTCACCCTTGCTGCAACATACTAGTTCAATTAAAAGCAAAAGTATGCCCACATTGTTACTTTACATGCAGCCTAACTGCATTACAGTAATAATATTTGAAGCATCAGTTGGGCTTTAGTTTCATCAACACATAAGTTTCAATACCTGATGTTGAGTTGGTAGTCATTGTTGTTTTTGTAGTTGTTGAGGGTTTTGAAGTTGTAGTGGTCCCAGTTGTAGTTTTAGTACTGGTAGATGGTGTTGAAGTGGTAGTGGTTGTTGTTTCTGTAGTTGTTGGGGGTGTTGAAGTTGTAGTGGTCCCAGTTGTAGTTTCAGTACTGGTGGATGGTGTTGAAGTTGTAGTGGTCGCAGTTGTAGTAGTCCCAGTTGTAGTTTCAGTACTGGTAGATGGTGTTGAAGTGGTAGTGGTGGATGTTGTTGTTTCTGTAGTTGTTGAGGGTGTTGAAGTTGTAGTGGTCCCAGTTGTAGTTTCAGTACTGGTGGATGGTGTTGAAGTTGTAGTGGTCCCAGTTGTAGTTTTAGTAGTTGTAGTTTCAGTACTGGTGGATGGTGTTGAAGTTGTTGTTGTCTGTGTTGAAGTTGTAGTGGTCCCAGTTGTAGTTTCAGTACTGGTGGATGGTGTTGAAGTTGTAGTGGTCCCAGTTGTAGTAGTCCCAGTTGTAGTTTCAGTACTGGTAGATGGTGTTGAAGTGGTAGTGGTTGATGTTGTTGTTTCTGTAGTTGTTGTAGTGGTCCCAGTTGTAGTGGTCCCAGTTGTAGTTTCAGTACTGGTGGATGGTGTTGAAGTTGTAGTAGTCCCAGTTGTGGTTTCAGTACTGGTAGATGGTGTTGAAGTGGTAGTGGTTGTTGTTGTTTTTACTGTAGTTGTTGAGGGTGTTGAAGTTGTAGTGGTCCCAGTTGTAGCGGTCTCAGTTTTAGTTTCAGTACTGGTGGATGGTGTTGAAGTTGTAGTGGTCCCAGTTGTAGTGGTCCCAGTTGTAGTTTCAGGACTGGTGGATGGTGTTGAAGTTGTAGTAGTCCCAGTGGTAGTTTTAGTACTGGTAGATGGTGTTGAAGTGGTAGTGGTTGATGTTGTTGTTGTTTCTCTAGTTGTTGAGGGTGTTGAAGTTGTAGTGGTCCCAGTTGCAGTTTCAGTACTGGTGGATGGTGTTGAAGTTGTTGTGGTTTCAGTACTGGTAGATGGTGTTGAAGTGGTAGTGGTCCCAGTTGTAGTGGTCCTAGTTGTAGTTTCAGTACTGGTGGATGGTGTTGAAGTGGTAGTAGTTGCTGTTGTAGTTTCAGTACTAGTGGATGGTGTTGAGGTTGTAGTGGTCCCAGTTGTAGTTTCAGTACTGGTGGATGGTGTTGAAGTGGTAGTGGTTGATGTTGTTGTTTCTGTAGTTGTTGAGGGTGTTGAAGTTGTAGTGGTCCCAGTTGTAGTTTCAGTACTGGTGGATGGTGTTGTAGTGGTCCCAGTTGTAGTGGTCCCAGTTGTAGTTTCAGTACTGGTTGATGGTGTTGTAGTTGTAGTTTCAGTACTGGTGGATGGTGTTGAAGTTGTAGTAGTCCCAGTTGTAGTTTCAGTACTGGTGGATGGTGTTGAAGTGGTAGTGGTCCTAGTTCTAGTGGTCCCAGTTGTAGTTTTAGTACTGGTAGATGGTGTTGAAGTGGTAGTGGTTGTTGTTTCTGTAGTTGTTGAGGGTGTTGAAGTTGTAGTTGTCCCAGTTGTAGTTTTAGTACTGGTAGATGGTGTTGAAGTGGTAGTGGTTGTTGTTTCTGTAGTTGTTGAGGGTGTTGAAGTTGTAGTAGTCCCAGTTGTGGTTTCAGTACTGGTAGATGGTGTTGAAGTGGTAGTGGTCCCAGTTGTAGTTTCAGTACTGGTGGATGGTGTTGAAGTGGTAGTAGTTGCTGTTGTAGTTTCAGTACTGGTGGATGGTGTTGAAGTGGTAGTGGTTGATGTTGTTGTTTCTGTAGTTGTTGAGGGTGTTGAAGTTGTAGTGGTCCCAGTTGTAGTGATCCTAGTTGTGGTGGTCCCAGTTGTAGTTTCAATACTGGTGAATGGTGTTGAAGTTGTAGTAGTCCCAGTTGTAGTTTCAGTACTGGTAGATGGTGTTGAAGTTGTGGTCCCAGTTGAAGTTTCAGTACTGGTGGATGGTGTTGAAGTTGTAGTAGTCCCAGTTGTAGTTTCAGTACTGGTAGATGGTGTTGAAGTGGATGTGGTTGGTGTTGTTGTTCTAGTTGTTGTAGACGGTGTTGATGTTGTAGTGGTTATAGCTGTGGTGGTACTAGTTGTCGTTTTGAGGGTTGTTGTACTGCTTGTAGTCGTTGTTTCTGTTGATACAAAATATGTTTTTTTGTTATTTTTCTGGGCAAGGAAACAGAATAACTGGTATTCCCCCCCGAGATACAGCCGCTTCCACCCGCGGTACCGTACCAGTGACAGGAGTACATCCCCGCACTCGGCCGGGACATACAGCTGTAAAGCTGTCACAGAGTTAACTGCGGTTCAGTGTAAAAAACCGTCACAGTACAAGTAATATGCCGTTTTTTTTTTACACTGAACTGTAGTTAACTATGTGACAGCTTGACAGCTGTATGTCCTGGTCGTGTGCTAGGATCCTAGGCAGGGCTTGAAAAATCCACTCGTCTGTTACGAGAGGACGGTGGAGCCCGACGAGCTTTACATTCAAGCGGTCGGGCGTCTCTAGAGACGCTCGAACGCTTGTATTAGCAGCTGTCACTGCCGTTGCCGGTCCCGAGATCCACTGTGCCGGATGAGGCCAGGACCGGCACGGCTCTGTGGCAGGAGATCAAATGGAGTTCAGTATACGAACTCCCTTTGATCTCCTCTCAGTCCCCAAATGCAGGAAGTGATGTATATTACATCACTTCCTGCATTCAGTATCACTCTCCAGCTACAGAAGCTGATGAAGCAGATCTCTACTTCATCAGCTTCTCTGGGGGTCCCTAGGTGACGTTAGGGGTCTTGGAGACCCCTGATGTCTCCATAAAGAGGACCTGTCATGTAAATTGGCTATCACATAGGGGGCTTCTTAGCCCCCCATGTAATAGCAATAAAGCTGTGTGTAAAAAAAAAAAAGTAATACAAAAATTAAAGGAGAACTATGGGGTTAGGGATTTTCCCCATAGTTCTCCTAAGGATAACGTCACCCAAAGCTCAGTATCTTGCGGTATACTGAGACGCCGCAGCTGAAATGGATCCCGACAATTATGTCTGGATCCACCCAGCTGCGTGAGTGACAGCTGGCTCTGCCTATCTAGAGGCAGAGCCGACTGTACCCGCCCCCTCCCCCGTCCGTTCCATCAGTCAGGGCTGGAGGATAGGAGCGGGAAGGGGGGAATACAGTCCCTCCCCTGTCACGGCTCTCTGCCGTGACAGGATCAAGAAGTGAGCGAACGCCGGTATGTGTTTCATTGTCACAGGTCGGCAAGAACTATGAGGATGAGTGAAAATCACTCACCTCATAGTTCTCCTTTAAAGAATCATAAAAAAAATAAAGAAGCATAAAAAATTAAAAAAGAAAACATTTTTTAAAATTCCCCGCCCCCCACATACACATGCAGATATGCGTCTGTTGCGCCTATTGTGCCGCACATGTTACATATCGCCGCAAACGTCGGTGTGAGAGCAATAATTTTAGAGCCATTAATCACTGATAACACTAAACTGACGAGTAGTAAAAGCGTTTTAATCATCGCCTATGGGCGTTTTTTAAGATTTTGCGGGCGCACACAATTTTAAGGCTTGACATGTTTGGTGTCTATTTACCCGACGTGACCCCTGCGTTTATGTTTTACTAAAGATATGGGTAAGAATAAATGTTTTATAACATAACGTAGGGACACTTTTTTTTTTTTTACATTTACGGTACTTTTTTTATTATATAGTAAAAAAGATGCTTGCCCCTCCCCCCACCACCACCCGGAGCACAGAGCACCTCACCACTGTAAGTGGTGTAAACTCTGCGTTTATTATTATCGCTCCCTCCGCCTTTCTGATGGGCCCGGCCGGACACCCTGAACAATCGGGACCCAAAGCAGAGGCTGCACTGTAGTCAGGCATATTAGGCGGCCGTCTCGGCCCATGCAGGGGCTTTGCAGCTGCCTAATTTGTGTGAATACAGACCACCAAAGGCTGGCAACAGCGGAAATATCCCAGAAGGAGAGGCCAGGTGAGTGCGTTGTACCCCGGGGAAGAGGGGGAGAGCCGGGGAGCAGTGGACACATAGGGAGTGAGAGAGGAAAGGGGTGGCACGGTAGCAGTGGAAGAGCCAGATGGGGGGGCTTATTCCCCCCCCCCCCCCGAGACTGGACTCTGGATCCGCCCCTGCTTGGCAGCAATAATACACAAATTTTGCCAATGAGAGGGACTACTAGATTTCGCCATGCATGTAGTTCCTGAGTGATTTTCTTAATTAGCGGGGTATAGTTTATGGAATAGAAGTCAGTGGCCCATCGTGAGATGTGAATACCCAAATATACTATAGATCGCTGTTGAATCCTAACAGAAAAAATATGAGGGCCATGTAGAAGTATTCAAAGGGACTATTAGAAGACAAAGACAAGAGCCCACTTTTATGCAAGTTAATTTTTAGGCCCGAGAATCATCCGAAATAAGTAATATGTTGGAGGACTTTGGGAACCTGGGAAGATGGATTGGGAAACAGTAGAATGTCATCAGCAAATAAAGCAATCTTGACATCTTGAGAACCTAGCTGGAAGCCAGTATAGAGTGAGGAGATAAATGGCATCCCTGCCTGGTCCCTTTATGCAATGAGAATGAGTGGGAAAGAGCTGTGGAGTATGCAATCTTTAGGGTGAGAGTATAAGGTAGAGATAAAGTGGACCAGTAAATACCAAACATTGCATCACCAGGGTAAGCCATTGCCATTTCATGTTATCGAAATCCTTCTCTGCATCTAGAGCTAAAAGCCCCAGGGGATACGGAGAAGACCCACCCAATCGATGACCCCCCAAGGCCATGAGAATCTTTCGCACATTCATAACTGCAGAGCGTCTTGTAACAAAACTGACTTGGTCATGAGAGATCAGTTTCGGCAGTATGGCAGCCAACCTGTTCACAATAATTTTAGACTATTTTGGTAGGATCGAGAGGTGAGGGAACCCGGTTTGTGTTCCCTCACCTCCCGATCTACTGAGCCGACCTGTGACAGTCTCATTGTCACAGGTCGGCTTAGAACTATGAGGTGAGTGGAAATCACTCATGTCATAGTTCTCCTTTAAGTAATTATATAGGTCGGTATGAGCCAGCCATTAGAGGATCGTTCCCTTTTTTGGCAACAATCTGATGTATGCATCACTAAAAGTGGGAGGGTATTGTTGGTACGATAACACAAGTTGATATAGGGACAACAAAGTAGGAGCAATCTCATCAGACAGTAATTGATATAATTCAGTGGAAAGACCATCGGGACCAGGTGCCTTTGAACGAGGGGAATTTTTTGACATTTAAAATTTCCTGAGGTGTAATGTCAGCAGTGAGTTGGACTAAATCATTGATAGTTGAGGAAGGGAGAGATATGGAATCTAGAAAGCATGATCCAGACAGCAGGTCTCCCTGGTCAGGTTTATAAAGATATACTGCCAAATGGAGTATATGGGAAACTTAACATTTCCCCATCCTAGATTAGCCAAGAGTTTCCACGATTTGTTGCCAAATTTTAATAAATCGAATTCTTTTTGGGATCTAAGGAGGAGGTCATATTGGTGGATCCAATGGTCGCATGTTTGTTTAGCCGCTAGCCATGCTGACCTAGAAGTTGGAGTGGGATTACCTTTGTAAGCTAAATAGACCTTTCTGGCTGCCATACTGGCTTCCACATATCATTTTTTAATCAAATGTTTTTGTAGAACAGCCGTAGCAGCTTCTCAAAACAAAACAGGATCAGCCACATGTTCAGCATTGTCAGTAACCTAGTCAAGCCACCCCAATTTAGGTTTTACTTAAAAGGTATCATCAGATGACAAGTATGAGGGAAACCACCATATGGTGGGATGACTAGGCGATCCTAGGTTATTAAAAGTTACCATGACACGGGCATGGTAGGATATAAGAAGATCCCCGTTGCCAACGAATCTAGTTTAGTCACTAAAGGGGAAGAAGAAAAAAAACAAATCAATCTGGGTCAAAGAGTTGTGAGCATGTGAAAAATGTGTGAACTCTCTATCTAGCAGGTGTAAAAATCTCCATAGGTCTGTGAGTCCACTGGCTTGAATCCAAGAGTCCAGGTGACTATCCTGAAGGTTACATTGCGGGGGAGATGAACGAGATTCCCAGGAACGATTGGGGAGAGGGGAATCCAGCCCCTCCCCCTGTCACAGCAGAGAGCCGTGACAGGATCGAGAGGTGAGGGAACCCGGTTTGTGTTCCCTCACCTCCCGATCTACTGAGCCGACCTGTGACAGTCTCATTGTCACAGGTCGGCTTAGAACTATGAGGTGAGTGGAAATCACTCATGTCATAGTTCTCCTTTAAGTAATTATATAGGTCGGTATGAGCCAGCCATTAGAGGATCGTTCCCTTTTTTGGCAACAATCTGATGTATGCATCACTAAAAGTGGGAGGGT
Source organism: Nanorana parkeri (assembly GCF_000935625.1). NCBI lineage: Eukaryota > Metazoa > Chordata > Amphibia > Anura > Dicroglossidae > Nanorana > Nanorana parkeri. Next base: position 22,946 of record NW_017309673.1, on the reverse strand, counting down.
ATTGTTGGTACGATAACACAAGTTGATATAGGGACAACAAAGTAGGAGCAATCTCATCAGACAGTAATTGATATAATTCAGTGGAAAGACCATCGGGACCAGGTGCCTTTGAACGAGGGGAATTTTTTGACATTTAAAATTTCCTGAGGTGTAATGTCAGCAGTGAGTTGGACTAAATCATTGATAGTTGAGGAAGGGAGAGATATGGAATCTAGAAAGCATGATCCAGACAGCAGGTCTCCCTGGTCAGGTTTATAAAGATATACTGCCAAATGGAGTATATGGGAAACTTAACATTTCCCCATCCTAGATTAGCCAAGAGTTTCCACGATTTGTTGCCAAATTTTAATAAATCGAATTCTTTTTGGGATCTAAGGAGGAGGTCATATTGGTGGATCCAATGGTCGCATGTTTGTTTAGCCGCTAGCCATGCTGACCTAGAAGTTGGAGTGGGATTACCTTTGTAAGCTAAATAGACCTTTCTGGCTGCCATACTGGCTTCCACATATCATTTTTTAATCAAATGTTTTTGTAGAACAGCCGTAGCAGCTTCTCAAAACAAAACAGGATCAGCCACATGTTCAGCATTGTCAGTAACCTAGTCAAGCCACCCCAATTTAGGTTTTACTTAAAAGGTATCATCAGATGACAAGTATGAGGGAAACCACCATATGGTGGGATGACTAGGCGATCCTAGGTTATTAAAAGTTACCATGACACGGGCATGGTAGGATATAAGAAGATCCCCGTTGCCAACGAATCTAGTTTAGTCACTAAAGGGGAAGAAGAAAAAAAACAAATCAATCTGGGTCAAAGAGTTGTGAGCATGTGAAAAATGTGTGAACTCTCTATCTAGCAGGTGTAAAAATCTCCATAGGTCTGTGAGTCCACTGGCTTGAATCCAAGAGTCCAGGTGACTATCCTGAAGGTTACATTGCGGGGGAGATGAACGAGATTCCCAGGAACGATCTACCAGTGTGGATGGTACCGAGAAGTCTCCCTCCATTAGAAGGAAAGAGTTGCATTGGTGAGAATTGAGCTGTGAGAAAAGCTTGTGTAGAAAGAGTTTGTTTTCTGAGTTTGGGCCATAGATATTCCAGAGGTCTAGAGAAGTGGATCCCAGTTGCACCAAAAGGAAGGACCATCTGCCATCCTCTTGATCAAATTGATGAGTTATAATGGAATGAGGCAAAGTTTTGCTGATAAGGGTAATGACACCAGCTGAATGGCCTACAGCAGGAAAACCTACGGCAGTGTCCACCCAGGCTTGCTGCATACAAGGAATGTCCGCTGCTCTGAGATGTGTTTCTTAAGCTTTTTAAGATGCCAGAGGTTTTATCACCTTTTATTGGGTGTGCCTTAATGTTCCAAGTAACTATTGTGGCAGTGCATGGCAATGCCACGGTGGAGTATGGCAACTTTGGCGCCCAGGACTCTCAGTCAGAGGGGCTGAGAGGTTCCACAATGTGAATACTTTTGCAGAGGAGGAACTGGCTTTTCAATTCCTTCCAGGTTTTCCGGACTATAGTGGGATGGAATCTCTAGTCCCGGGGCCAGGTGTTGCCAATTTCCAGTATAGCTGGATCAGGTGGCTGAGAACAGCCTTATTAGGAGCCCAGTGCTCAGAGTTAAGAGAGTTGTGGGTGTGCAAGAGGTACACGACGACAGGCAGACTCTGCTGCGTGCATGAGCACAAGGTGACACAGCCAGGAAGGCTGGAGAGGTCCAGAGGGTTGGTGACCCTGAGATACCTATCGGGAGACAGAGAGGGACAGTGACCCGCGAGGGTGAATACCAGAAGTCTTGGAGCTGAGGAAAGCTGCTGAGGACGGTATATCCAGGCAAAGTCCTGGGACTATAACACTGGGAGTGTATGGGACAGCCAGATGTCGGTGAGACCAAAACATGATGTGTTAATGAGAGTCCGATGAACTGTTATGCTTCGTTTATGATGAAGAAAAGCAAGTTATTTTGTGATGTTCATGGACTGTTGACCTTTTGATGAATAAAGACTGTCCTTTTATGTTAAAGTCGGCTTCAGGAGTGGTCACTTTAGCGCTTACCATTGTGCTATATTCCCCAAACTATCACACTACTTTCAGAGTGGATCCTATAAATACGGTATGATCTTGGAGAACAAATAATTAATCATAGTATGTTGGACACTATCATGTGTCCCAGAGCTCCCGAAGTGACCTTTGTGGCTAGTCCCAGCTGGTGGGGCCCTGCAACGAGAACCAGCGAGAGACTTCAAAAAAGTAAATGGGCCGTATACTAGGCCAAGATAAAGAATAACAACATCCCATACCATTAGTCCAAAACAACTGTGAACTGTAGTAAAAGCATAGAAATAGAAAAAGAGAAAGAAGAAGAAAAAAATGGAAGGCATCCATTAGTAAGGACCTTCTTTTTCCCCAGATGGATATGTCCTTGTATCGACTTCAGATGGAATCGAACGTGATACCGACAAGGCAAAGTCTATGTAAATTAAAAGACCAAAAATAGAGTCCACTCCATCCTGCCACCTTGAGGTGATGCCAATGAACAAGACAAATAAAAATAAAAATGTGAACACCATTCAGCATAGGAAATGTTGTGGAAAGATGATAGTTATTGTATCAGGAGAACCGATGGTTCATGAGGACAAAGCACAGTGGAATACAAGAAAATGGCCGCCACAGATTAGATCAGGCTTTCTTTTCTTGGGCGGTCTTTTAATTGGAGAAGAAGAAGCTGGGGCATCCAATGAATTTAGAAACCCCAAGGCTTGTGTGGCGCCAATTTTTTCCATAAGGGTTAGAAATGTGAAGCACTGCAGGGTATTGTAGAGCGAGTCTAATGCGTTTGTGAACCAATGTCTGGCACACACCATGAAAAGATTTCCTTTGCTTGGTTAATTCAAGCAAAATGTATGGGTTTTTTTTTAATTATTTTTTTATATGATAAAATATCATGAATCTAAACAGACCCCTGACATTTCCCTTTTTTAAAATAGAAAAATAAATTGAGGTCACATCAATCTCTTTTTCTGTAACCTCTGCTCTAAAAGAATAGAAAGCACTCAGTACAGAGGCTTTCCATTTATTCAGAAACTGGTGATCGTAAAATATTTACTATTATCCAGTCATGAATGGATAGAAGCCCCTGTAGTGAATGCTACTGCCCATTCAGAAACTCATGAATGAACAGGAAGTGATGTAAAACACTTCCTGTTCATTCATATCATAGTACTATGTGTCCCCAGTTGTTTATAAACATTGGAGTGATCAGCTGATTCCTCCAGTGTTTGTGCTGCACACAGAGGATCAGTAAATATCAGCAGCCATTCTGACCTGCTCGGCCAAGCACAGAGCTGTGCATGAGAAATGGAGCGCTAAAGCCGGAGGGGCGGAGAAGGGAGTGCTGTCACTTCAGGATGGCCGAGCGGTGAGCAAGGTTGCTGCAGGCTGTGCCCCCATTCTACTCCCTTCCACCCCAAGGCAGAGCTGAGTCTCATGCTCCTCTCCACTCCACAGGATCTTGCTGAGGCTATTCTGATCCGGAAGTCTGTGATTAGTGAGTGCTCTGGAGAGGATAATTTTTTTCCATATATTTACTGTTTGCCGGCTAATTTTGAACATACGAGTAGGACTTTTTAAATTCGAAATAAAGCTTATTAAGTTCATAATAAACGATGAGTGGTTTCTTGCTTTTTAATATGGCACTGTGAGTGGAGATTACCCAAGCAAATTGACTGGGCAGTGGAGAGGAGCACGAGACTCAGAGTGTGGAAGATAGCTTTGCAACATTGTATCACATACTGTATGCTCTGATCGTCTTATTACTCTGGTGAGTGCGGATAAGAGAGATTTTTAGCATGGGGAGAGTGACACTTCATATTTTTGCATCTGAAAGGTGTGGAAGTTTAATGACTATTTGTGAGTTGAACTTTGAATTACATTAAGGCACTTTTGCTGTGTGGAGCATGAATTGAACTTTTTTTAATCACTTGCCTATATAGAAATAATTGTTCTTATATAAACACTTTATATTAGGGATGCACCGATACTAGTATCGGTGCTGATACAGAGTATTCGGGCGAGTACTTGTACTCACCCAAATGCTCCTGAAGCCTATCCTGATACCGGAACCCCCGGTATCAGGAAGCTGGCTCCATGCTCCCTCGTCACCAGGAGCTGGCTTCCCGGCTAATCCCGGAAGCTGGCCAATCAGTCCAGGCCAGGTTCACACTGCTCAGCTTCCTTAATGGGACTTCCAGTATCAGCGAGTACCGAAAAAAAATATCGGCACTCGTACTCGATACCGAAAAAAACGGTATTGATGCATCCCTACTTTATATATGTAAGTTTTAGATTGAATATTTCTTCATCTGATTTATCACATTTATTTAGTATATGTATTCATTTGTTTTGGCACTTTTATACCAATTTTTAGAAGACATATTTAGTTAGATGTATAAGCTGCTATGTTTAAAATATTTAATGTACTTTAATCAGAATTTGTTGGATATAGACACATTGTAAGGGAAAGCACATTTTAATATTGGTTTAAAACCCTTTTTAACCAAAGGCCTTCAATAAATGTAGCTTCAGTTCCTAATTACAGTTTTGTTTATCATTCAGAATGTAATATCAACTTGTATGTAAAGGTGGCCATACACTTTACAACTATCGCAAGACCTTAGTCTTGCGATGGTTGTAAAGTAATTTAAAAAAACGTACGATCTGCCCATCTTGGACAGTCAGATCGTACTTGCGATCATCGCAAGCCGGCCCCCCTGAGGGGCGGGCTTCGGATGACCGCAATGCTGAACGGGCAGTGTGCGCATACCGGCCCGTTCGGCATTTGTCTCCCGAGCATCATTCAAACCAGCCGAAAATCGTACGATTTTCAGCTGGTTTTCTAGCATGCTCCTTAGACAAAAGGCGTGCAACCGTACAGTAGAAACAGTCGCACGTCTTCATTCACACTGCACGATTCTCGTACAATAGCGGGATTTCCCGCGATTCTCGTACGAGAATCGTGCAGTGTATGGGCACCTTTATATTAGTAGAGCTTCTGCATACTACTTATAAATAATGAAAGCATGTGTTGCAAGTGATAGAACTAAGCATGTATCTTCATCAGACATAATGAGACTGCATACAGTAGGATAGTAAGTGTACATGGTATATAACATTGTTAGATATAAATGGCTAAACTGTACATCAATTGTTGAAAATATAATGTTAATTGTGTATTTTTGTTTTATGGTCTATTTTATTGTACAAAATCATACATACTGTGGTAGTGTAAGCCAATGCAATGGTGTAGTATGGTGACTTTGGCACCCTGGACTCTCAGCCAAAGGGGCTGAAAGGGTCCAGAATGTGAAACATGTTATAAGGAAGAGGCTGGCTTTTCAGGTTCGTCCAGGTTTTCCTAATTGAAGCTGGAATCTGGAGCTCTGGAGATTTCGTAGAGCTCTGGGTGGGATGAGATCTCCAGTCCTGGGGCCAGGTGTTGCCAATGACCAGCTTGGGCTGATCAGGTGGCTGAGGGCAGCCTTATTAGGAAGCCAGCCCAGTGCTCAGAGAGTTGTGTTGGAGTTGTGTGTGTGTGCAGCAGGCACACGGACACACGCACACTCGGGTGTGTGCTGGACGCCCAAGGAACAGCTGGGAGAGGTCAGGAAGGTCGGTGACCCTAGGACCTGTGGTACACACTGCTGAGAGAGCAGATTGAGGGCTCACGAGGGGTGAGCAGCAAGAGTTTCTTGGAGCTGTGGAAAGCTACAGAGCGAAGCTAAAAGACTGTCCTTTATGTTGCTGCTAGAAACCGTCTTGTGCAACAGGGAAGGTCTACTCTGTGGATGGAATGAGATATTTGGTGTTTGCCCTTAATAAAACTGCATTTTACTTGCATTTCCTGTCTACAGTGGAGTGTCCTTGTTACAATACATTTAAATACCTTTGCTTTTATCTCTCTATATCTCACTCTATATATATATATATATACCAGAGTTAGAGATTATAGAGGCTGTATTACTATCTTTTTTTGTAGTTTAAATGTGCAATATTCTGGCAATAACCTCATTTATTCGGCTTGTAATAATAGAAAATGCCATCATCTAACATGAATATTTTGATACATGCATTAATGTAATAATGCCAGTAAAACCTATTGCTGATAGCATGCCTGGGTATATTTATTTGTAATCTGCAAACCTTTCATTAACTGCCTTTTTAACAAATCCCCCCAAAATAATTTTTTTGTAATAATTATATTTGCCAAAGCAAAAATAAACATGTATTTTCAAACTCACCTCGAGTGGTTGGACAAGGATAATTTTGGTATTCAATTGTCCCATTAATTCCACATATGAAAGCTTGGCAAAGTCCATTCCCGATATATTTAATATTGATTACCTCCTTGTATGCATAGATCCTTCCATTGTATATACACTGACAGGCTGTTGAAACAAGGTTTGATAGCATAAGAATAAATATTTGAATCATACGCTCAATATTTACTATTATCTTATATGTGTAATCCAACAACATATTAAGATGTTTTTTAATACATGAAATCAAAATCTTCACACAGTAAACTCTGCATATTCACTTCAAGCAGAGAATTTATAAAAAGCATGCAGTGCTGTTCGCTCTGCTAATGTCTAAGTTTTATATTCTCAGCGCATTATGGCCACCAGATGGAGCCAAGGGGCATAGGAGATCCTAAAATATAGACATTGCAGGGCGAACAGCTCTGAAAATATTTTATAAAGCAACTCAAGTATCTAATCATGTGAAAAGCAAATTTCATCTGCACATGATTGGGTAATCAGAGTGAACAAGAATTTGCTCTTCACACGATTGGATAACTTTAGAGTATATTCAGATATTTTATTATTTGTAGGTTATTAACGCCTTACACTATGTGCAGTGACTGGCATTTTTCTGCGCTGGAAATGCGCTGTTGCAAAGGCACATAGAAAACAATGCTGGTGATGCAAGAGTGCTATAAGGGCAGCAATAATAGAATTCAAAAATATGTTGGCACAGATTTTTTTAAAATCCCAAAAAGTATTTTCATATATAGTTGGTATAAATGAAAGGACAGAACATGCAGGCCCCATGAAGGATGAGCATGGGGAGCTGGCAATAGGCAATAAGGAGAGGGCAGATGTATTGGACACGTTTGTTTCAGTTTAAACAAACAAACAAAAAAGACAGGTTTGATAGTCCAAACACTAACACTAGTAATAATGTACCAAATGCATCACTGTGGCTAACAAAAATCCAGGTTCAAAACAGACTGGAAAAACTAGCAGTGTTATTCACAAAAGGGTGAAGTGTTTGGAGAAGGCAGGAGAAGTGAACAATCTAGGCCAAAATAGCTGATTTGGAAAAATTCTCCAATTCAGCTCACTTTCCAGTTTAGCTATGTTGTCCTAGAATTTTCACTTCTCCTGCCTTCTCCAAACTCTTTACCCTTTTGTGAATAACCTTGTTAATGCTTGCACCCATGAGTCCTCAAGGAGTTTAGTTCTGTTATAGCCGAACCATTGTTTCCCAATTTTTATGGATAGGAATGGTACCCTCTGATTGATGAAAACCAAATGTAGTATCATTATTCAGAAAGGGGTCAAGAAGACCCCTTTGTAAGTGACTGTATTCAAAAATGTCTTAATAATAATTGTATCATAAGTAACAACCAGCATGGATTTGTGAAAGATAGTTATTGTCAGACCAACCTGATATCATTCTATGAGGAAGTGAGTACAAATTTGAGATGGAAGGCCAATGAATGTAGTTTCTCTGGCTTTTGCTAGAGCATTTGACGCTGTACCTCATAAAAAGTTATTTTTAAAATAAGGTCTGTTGGTGTAGAAGGAATTATATGTACATGGATAGAAAATGAGTTACAGAAGGATGTCAAGAGTAGTGATAAATGACGTATTCTCTAAATAGACTAAGGTTGTGAGTGGTTTGCCCCGGGGCTCTATATTGGGCCAATGTTGTTTAACTTGTTTATTAACAATATTGGAATTATGAGTTCAATTTCAGCATTCGTTACAATACCAATTCATGCAGGGAAATAAATTTGGCACAAGATGCAGCTTCATTACAAGAAGACCTAGATAAAACAGAGGGATGGGCAGCTATATGGAAGATGAGGTTCAATATAGAGTAATGTAAAGTTGCGCAGTTGGGTGCCAACAATATACATGAAACATACTTTGGGAGGGGCTCCACTGGGTGAATCTGTGAAGGAAAAGGATTTGGGGGTCCTTTTAGATCACAGACTGAACAATAGCATGGTAAGTAAATTTAATTAGAAATAAATTATTTTTATACATAACTTTTATCTGGACAGCAGTGATGTCATACATTTAAAAACATTGTCTTGTTAAAAAAGGTGACTAAAGAGTTTAAGCTGAACTCAGAGCACAAAAACTTTCATTTCAAAATGCTCCTCAATAGCCACAAAGGATATTAATTTACTATGTGTATGTATAAAATTCATTTGAAAACCCAGTTGCTAGCCTCTAAATGTGGTGGTGACATTATTACTGTGCTGCACACATCCTATGCAGAGAAAAGAGCTGTGGGAGGGGCCCAGCAACCCCACCCACTACAGGCTGCCTGTAGAAAACTCTGTGGGGCATGATACAAGACCAGCCACCCTACACTAGGGAATAGAGCAGCAACAACTAGTCTGTATTACAGGAAGCTCAAGCATTTGGACAAAGTACAAGAGCTGTTTCATGCTGAATTACTACACAGATCTGGAAGAATAGAGGACAAGATTTCCTCAAGATTCAAGTAAGAATACACTTGCATGTATTTGTACATTATTTGTTTAGCTCAGAGTTTAGCTTTACCAAGTTAACAATACCATCTTTCATGTTTCCTGTTCATTACAGCAGGGCAGGTATTAGTCAAGGCCCGAAAGTTGCCATACTTGAATATGTGACAGCTGCCACTTGTAAACACCAGATTAGGGATTCCAGATGCAATAAAATGCAAGTTTCTGATGCAGGAATCCCTAATCACACCTAAACCTACAGATATGAAAGGGGCCTTATTGTGAGTGTATATTAGTGTCTGTAGTACCAAACCGGATATAGTTATATTTTATTTTAAAGCATGAAATTTGGCAAGTGGCCCCCAAGAGAGAAACAAATTTGTCGAGTGGCCCCTGAGACGGAAGAGGCGGGGGGAGAAGACGGAGCTCCAGTCGGGCGGCAAAGATGACACGGAGGCCGCGCCAAGGATGAGCCATGTTCCAAAGAGGCAGGCCGTGCAAGGTAAGAGGACTGTGCTGGCAGAGCCCAGCATAGATTCTGCACAGCCCACCAAGGAGTTTCAGGTGGGCTGTGCAATGCCCTTTTGGTGGGCTCTGCAGGATCCGTAGGGGCCTCTGCAGCCTGCACAGCACACCACAGATCCTGCACAACGCCCCTGAGATGCTGCAGGATCTGTGCCCTTGTCGGGTCTCAAGGGGCTTTGCAGGATCTTTGGGGGGCTTTGCCGGGTCTCAGGGGGGATTTGCAGGATTCATAGGGGGCTATGCAGCCTGCAAAGCCCACCACAGATCCTGCAGAGCCCCCTGAGATCCTGCAGGGTCTCTGCAAGATCTGCGGGGGGCTTTGCTGGGTCCCAAGGGGGCTTTGCAGGATCTGTGGTGAGCTCTGCGAGGTCTATGGTGGGCAGAGCCCACCACAGATCCTGCACAGCCCCCTGAGACTGCAGGGTCTCAGGGGGGCTGTGCAGGATCTGTGGAGGGCTCAGCCGGGTCTCAGGTGGGCTTTGCAGGATCTATGGCGGGCTCTGCAGGGTCTATGGTGGGCTCTGCAGAGCCCACCAGAGATCTTTCACTGCCCATCTGAGACCCCGCAGAGCACACCAGAGATCCTTCACAGCCCCCTGAGACCCCGCAGAGCCCAACACAGATCCTGTAGAGCCCACCACAGACCCTGCAGAGCCCACCTGAGACCACAGCCGGGTGGGGTAAATTTAGTGTGTGTGGGGGGAGGGGGGCGCCCGTGTTTTGTCTTGCCTAGGGCAACCCCAAACCTAAATACACCACTGATTCTGACAGATACCGTCAAAATATAAACAATTGAGCGGAGCAAGCAGTGACATCACCGCTAGCTCCGCCCAACAGTCTACATTTGTCTGGCACTGATAGGACTTAGCTGTGTGAGCTATGATTGGGCAAACTCATCATTACTTTGCCCAATCACAGCTCTCGCAGTGCACTGTGCTGTGATTAGTAGACATGCGTTTAGTTTTGTTACGTTTTCATTCGGAATTTCCGTTATTTTGTTTTTCGGGATTCGGGTCCGAAAGTCAATTTGATTCGGATTAAATTCTTTAGGGGTAGTCTGTACGAATTTTCATTTGTGGACACATTTTTTGTTGCAGCAAAGTGACATTAGACAAAAAAAATATATATATATATATTTTTTACAGCCTGCAGAAGAGAAAAAAAAAAAAGCGTGAGGTTCCCCCCCAATTCATATCAGACCCTTTAGGTCTGGTAGGAATGTTAGGAGGTATCACAGTTCAGAGCTGTTACTTGTAGTTCTTCAAGTATATACATACCTCTTACCCCTGGTTCTGCAGGCATGTAGGGCTGTGCTGGTGCTTGTAGTCCTCTAGGCATGTGCTCTGAACCTGACTCATTCTTGCACCTGTCTGCAAGCTTTAGGCGTCGGCCGACCTCTCCTGCTGTTTCTTATGCAGCTTTTTGGCCAATCAGTGCAGTCTGCTTGTAGCCAATCCTGTGGATCCTCCCTCTTCCTGTCTCTATTTAAACCCAGGGCAGTGAACGGCATGCTGCCCGAGCAACGCTTTCCTAAAATAGTTGCCGAGTCCCCCATTTGTGATTTATCCTGAATTCCTGGAAGTTTTCCTGTGTACCGAACCTTTGGCTTGTCCTTGGAAATCCCTGTTTACAGTCTGCCCTGTGCTTCGCTTTTGTCCTTGGAAATCCCTGACTACAGTCTACCCTGTACTTCACTTCCTCCCTGGAAGTCTTTAGCCTGTCGCTAAAGTTTGATTTGTACCCTGTACCTGTTAGGTGAGTTGGGTGGACCCTGGGATTGTGACCTCAGCACGCACCCAAGCCCTTCTCCACCATCAGGAGCTCTGGTGAATACCGTCTGGCTCTTAGATTCCATATCCTGGGGGATCCCATGCCACCTACTCAGCATTGCAGCACCCTGCCTTGTATATGAAGTTCCAGCTTAAGCTGACTTCCACTGCCTCATTCACATACCTGCTATGTTCCCTGCTTGTACTCCAGCTCTGGGAGTTGTCAGCCTATACTGCTTGGACCCTTTTCTCTAAGTGTTCCTGCCAGTGTAGTGGAAAGGGTCCACATACCTGACTCCAGTTTATACCTGTGAGTCCTAATCCATGACAGGAGCGACCCCCCCTGCCAGTAAAAAAAAAAGTGCATGGGGTTCCATATTGCCTAGGGCTTTGGAGAACGCTCTTTGGAATTCAAGAAAACCTGAAGTTAGCAGCAAATTTCCAGTGAAGTCTATAGGGGTATATATCCTGTTCTGAAATTCTTTTGACTGTCATACAAAAAGGCACGATAGTTGGGCAATGCCATGCGGGACAAGTATCATGCAAAAAAACATTAAAAAAATATTGTAATGCAAGGAGGGTGTCCTTTTCACATGGCGTAA
>NW_017309673.1:4301-11178 GCF_000935625.1 Nanorana parkeri | reverse complement strand
AAGTGGTAAAAAAAAAAGAACCCCCCCCCCCCCACACAAATTCATTTTATAACCTGCTTGGGGTGCCTTAAAGCAATACATGGTCTGGCAACTGGCTTTACACCTACTTATTGTGGTAATGTACTGTATTGTGTGTGGTGCACTCCATTCAGAATGGCACTCCAACTCACCATTCAGTAATGTGTCAAAAAAGCGAGATGCACCGAATAAAAAAAATTGTGTGAAAATGTAAAATTATATATCAGTGAGGTGAAATGATTCTGTATTCATGCTTGGGGATTGTAGCCAATGGATTGTAGGGGCACTGTGGGCAACTGCACTAGGATTGGATGGTTTCAGACTTTGGATTTTATAATTTTATAACTTTAATTATTCTATTGTATGTATTGGAATGTATACCTTGGATTAGATGAGATCCTACACCCCCGCCCCCCTTCAATCAAGTCTCAATCCCCTTCTCACAACCCTCCCACTACCACCTTCCCCCTCCTACCTTCCCACAATCACACCTGATAGGTCAACTTTCCTGAATTCGGAGCAAGATTTTAGAGACTGCAATGTATATTTCACAGCATGTCCGGAAGTATGTAATGTGATGCCTTAATGGTTGATGGTCTCCCCTTATCTTTCTGTCAATGTAATGTTTCCCCTGTATTCTTATTTGAAAACTTGTTTGAATAAAAACTTATTAGTTTGAGTTAAATTTGTAATTAACATTTATTTAGTTTTACCTCTTACAGTTGACAATTTTTTTCAAACTCTATTTGATCAGCACTACTAAGGGGTCCCAGATTTTAGTGCTGTAATAGTTTTGGTGGTATGTAATGACTTTTTTTTTTTTGGAAGTGAAGGGGTTAAAGAAGTGCAGGTCGCATACAGTGGCAGGATGAAGATGAAGGGGTTATTGTGCATAATAAAGGATAAGAGAGAAGAAAGGTTATTATACAGGCCACAATATAGAGGCAGGCTGGAGATAAGCAGTTTGGGATAGGAGGGGCAGTGAAAGGGTTAAAAAAATGAGTAAGTGAGAATTAATGAATAATTAAATCAGCAGCTGCTGATCCATCTATTCATTCTCCTATTCACAAACTACTATGATTCCTCTACTTCCTGTTGTAAGAGAAAGGGGGGGGTCTTCAATGTAGATTGTATAATGTGACTGCTGTGATTAGTCATCACAGCAATCTCAAGGTACTGAGCCTCCGAAGACAGTTCAGTATACAGATATAAATGGGTGCAATGGGCACCAAATGGCTATTCCTGTAGTGACGTTTTCAAATGTCACTCCAGAATGAGATATTCATCTCCCTGCAATTTTTTTTACAATATGGCAGTAGGGATAAAAAAAATATGGGAAGAGAGTCCGGTCACATGACCTGTCAAAAATATATGGCTGGCCTCTTCTCCACAGAGTTTTCTATATTAAGCAGAAGGAACTCCATGACATACAATAGAATTCACACTACTTTCACCCTTTTATGAATGGTCTTTAAAATGCAGGCCAATTTGTGAAGTAATACTGTAGAGCATACGTGTCTAACTCAAGGCCCGCGGGCCAGAACCGGCCCGCAACGGAATTATCTCTGGCCCGCCTGATGATAATTTATCATCATTAGATATGGCACTGTCCGCCGGCAGCTCTCTCACACTACCCGCGGTGATCTTCATGGAACTGAGGAGCTGGAGAGCTCCCTGCTCTTACCCAGCAGGCAGCAGCATGGCGCGACAAGGGAGGTGTGGCCGTGAGGTGACTGAGGGGGTCCCGAGGTCCAGTCCAGATGACATGAGGTGCTCCTTGGTGGGAATCAGGATCCAACACAGACGTCAGAGAGCCGGGAGAGCTGCAGCCTGCAGGTACTGTGCTGTGACACTGTCAGTCAGTATATCACTCCCCTTCTCCATCACTTCCCTTCTTCTCCATCACTTCTTCTGTACTGTAGAAGTCATGGAGAAGAGGGGGAGTGATATACTGATAGTAGTATTAGTAGTAGTGACACCTGTGTACTGCCTGCCTCCACACTAGTATGTAATCCAATAGTTTAATCTCTATTGTTTAAATTATAGTAAAAATTATGTGGGGACAGTATGGATTCCATACTGTCCCCATTGAGCATCCCCCCAACATACTCTTTTTTTTTACAGTAATTTAAATAGAGATAAAACTATTTTTGTTGTAAATGCTCTGTTCTATTTAATGTCTGTTTTTGGCTTTTATTATTTAAATATTTAGGCTATTTCCTAAAGGGAAAGTAAATAAAAAAGTTTTATTGTAATTATGTATCATGCTTTTTAATAATTAAAAGTACAGGCTTTATTATACCGTGTGATATACTGTATATGCTGCTGTATTATACTGTGTGATATACTGTATAGACCACGGTATTATACTGTGTGAACCAGCCCGACCCTCGACTTGGAGCATTTTTAAAATTTTGACCCACTGTGTATTTGAGATTGACACCTTTGCTGTAGAGTATAGAGGAACATAAATAGGGGTGTCCACTCATCTTAATCTCTTTTTTTGCTCCCTGTTTATTTACTAACTGAGTTGATAATCTGGTAGTTTTAAAATGCAATAGTCTGTTTTTTTTAGATTTCAACATTTGTATGTTGATATTTTACTTTAAACAATTTTGTGAAAATGTTCATATACCTTCAACTTTGAGTGTATCAGATGAACAAATTCCTGATGGATTCCTACAGGTTTTCAGGCAGCTTGGTCCACAGGGTTTATAATGCCACTTACATTCGTCATCCTCATTGTAATATTCACAGAATACAGCTGTAAAAATAGAAAACATGCATATAACTGTATAGGTAGCAGTCACATATTGCATAGTGAATACTATGGTTTTGGTCTTGAAGAACATGTCAATATGAGTTATTTATTTGCTATAATATTCTATTTAGTTGCTACATCTATGTCACTTCCTTGCTGCTTCGTCACTAGCAACTATGTCTCAACAGTGTTTCTGGCAGGATCTGAGCAACGTCTGCTAGCGATAATTACATTTAATTTTACTGATTCTGACTCAGGAAAGAGTTACCAGCAAGAGAACTGTTCAACGGATGTATGGATCTGAGCAACGCCTGCTAGCGATAATTACATTTAATTTTACCGATTTTGCCTCAGGAAAGAGTTACCAGCAAGAGAACTGTTCAACTGATGTAGTCCTTATCTTCTAAGTATGTGATTGTGAGAGTTTTGGGAGATCAGAGTCCTGTTGGGACATGTTACTTGTTGAGAAAGTGTGGTATGTTCCACATTGCACAATCTTCTAACACAAGATTGGGTCTGGAAATAAATAACAAGGCTACTTTCTGCCAGCTCTTTTTTGAGAAAGTGGTACCTCCCAATGCTGTTTCTTATTAGGTTAGAAGTGTGTATGTAGAGCCATAAGAGTGACAAAGCTGGGGATGGAAATACATATTTTTTTCTTGAAACATTTATAAAACATGTCAATGCATTTCAGTAGTCTCAAAATGTCCCCATTTTCAAGGCTACAATAAAACATTAAAACATTCTTTAGAGATTAGGTGAACATTTTGGACAGAGAGGACAACTGGTTTGCAAAGAGGTCATCCTTGTAAAACTGGAATGTCCATCCCTGAACAGGAGTAGGGGCCTTCAACGACATCTGTCCTCCACATATAATAATGGATTAACATCTTTATCCTGAAAACCTGACAAAAATTCACACTTTTAGCCATGCAAATCTATGCAGACTTCCTGACACCAAAGGATGGATTTATGTAACTAGAACAGGGTGGTTCCACAACTTTCACACCTACGATTCTTTTTTTGGGGAAAATCAACATCTACCTATTCAATGGTGATTGCATTAAGGAGACTGCTTCCTATGTGGATAACGATTCTGTGATATCTTAGAACTGTGACTTGGATAAGCTATGGAAAGTCTTCAACATTACAAAACAAATCCAGTTGAATGTGACGAACTACTACTAGCTAAATGTTACTAATGAACCTGAAAAGTTGAACATTTTGTTGTTGAAATCTTCCAATCGGAACACTTGTTTCAGTGATAACTGTCATATGTGGAATTTTTCTTTGATTTGGAGAGATTTCTGTTACTTCCTGTCATGTCTCTGGGAGAGCAATAAGAACCTGACAGAGCTGCTAACCAATGCCTTCTGTGTCCAAAACTACAGAAAAAAAAGTTTTTCCACTTTACTTCAAAAAATTACATTAAAGCGAAAAGAAATATAAAAATAATTTTGGTCTCCACCATGGGGAAGTGTATCTAAGCATACTTATATCAAAAGGTGTTTTTTATGTGATTCAACTAAACTCAAACTAAATTGTTGACACTTACGGCAACGAGTAGGAGTTCTCCACTCCACGCAGACACAGTGAGAAAGGCATGCCTGAGCATACATGGCTATTGCAGTGCAAAAGCAATCACAGTCTCCTCCCTCATCACAAGCGCATGAATCTTTCACACATGCTTCATAATAGCTACTGGGATCCACCTTTAAACATAAACACAAGAAATCATTGTTGTTTAATTCATAGCCTCACAAAATTACTTAAAACTTTATAAAAATCTGTCTTCCCAAAAGGTAGTGCCTATAACTGTTTAAAGAGCGGATAGGAAAAAAATACAGGAGGGTCTAACTAGCTAAAACAGAGCTGATAAATACGATGATACCTGACCCAATGACAGTATGCAGCTAGATTTAGATTAATCGAAAATGAGGTAAAATTAAAAATATGGGTGCCATCACTGCTGCCCTGTATACTGGAAGACTGATTAGAGTCAGAAGTTCTTTCCCGCCGATGAGTTTTTGTATTGTTAATTTGCTGTGTATTGCCCAGTTCAACAAATACTGCATCTAGCTCTCTCACACCAACCTGAAGAAGCATGCTTTTTAAAAATTAGGGATCTAATTTATTTCTCAGTTAAAAAGGAACTCAATCTAAATGTCTACAAATCCATGACACAACCCGCCCCACCCATGCATCCCTGAAGATAATCGTCTTTTTCCCTGCAATTTTATAATCGGTCCAGTGATGTCACAGCCCTCCTCTTCTTCCTTGACAGTGGTGAGCCTTCCTCCTAGACTGAGTGGTACTCACATAATGGCAAGTAAGCGTCACTCAGTCCAAGAGTACTGTGAAGCCAAGCTGCATGATGAAAGGCCCCCAGAAGTGTGGGTCAACAACAGGCTGGGCTCACTGGAAATTAGTGGAATTAGGCCGAGTATTGTTCAGCTCAAAATTAGGGTGGTGGAGCTAGACAAAGGAAGAACCTGGGCACAGTGTGGAGAGGGTAGGTAGACACATGAAATGCATATGTCTTACCTCACAAAGGATTATTATTTCAACCCAACCATGCCAGAGATTTACACAGCTCTTCCGGACTTTAAAAACAGCTTGGTAACCAGACTTTTTTCTACTGCAGTTAAGTAATAAAGTAAGTATATCTGTGAAAAATAAGCCAAGGCAACTGGACTTGCTGTATTTTTCTTGAAGATGTTTCACTGGTCATCCAACCAGCTTTCTCAATTCAGAATTCTGAATTGAGAAAGCTGATTGGATGGCCAGTGAAATGTCTTCAAGAAAAATACAGCAAGTCCAGTTGCCTTGTTTTATTTTTTACAGATATACCATGATCTGGATGAATGAGAACCTTCATAGACATAATAAGTAAGGTAACCTCCTTTCTCCCAGCCTGTGATTGGATCTACCAAACCACATTCAGTTACTTACTGGATTTAAAAATACAAGTCATTATTATTTAATTAAAGTGACACTAAATGCAAGAGTTAAATCTTAAAAATGCATTCAAGTACCTTAACTATTAACAAAAATGTAGTATCCTCTTATATTACTTTGAACACTCTTGCTGTATATTCATTGAAAATTCAATAAAAATTACATGCTCAAAAAAATAAAATGTTGTTTATTTGTGTATCACTCAGCTGTAGAAGATCCTCAAATCATCTCTGTGTTCATGGTGACACTGTCCTTCCTTCTGGAGGACTACTACTACTATTGTTCCCCATGGTTCCTGAGAGTGTTGTAAGTTCAGTTCATTCCGACTGACATTTGAATACATCCAAATTTTCATTATCAAAAGATTTGGATACGTTGATATTGTTTATTTTGTCATTCGGTAATTTGGATGCATCCGAATTTTATCCTGAAATTAAATTCAGGATAAAATGAAACCTACATGTCTAACATTTTCCTGTTTTATTTTATGCTCAAAAATATATCTGTTAAAATATAGTGTGCTTTGGGTAGTTAGTGTGTTATGATAAATATATATATATGTATATCTCTCCAGCCAATTCAGTCACAGCACAATAGTTACTAGCTGACAAAATCTTCTGCACCTTCATCCTCCCAGGTGCAGAGCAGTCAGTTGCCTGCTAGTGTTACTAATGTGCCCCTTATCCCCCTCCCCATCGCTGAGGCTGTTTGTGAACATTGTGCTGTTCCATAACATCATGTAGAGCTTTAACACATTCCCCAAACGTGATTTAAAGGATTTGTGTATCTTCAATGTAGCCTTTGAAGCCAAATAAAAGGCCCCCTCCCTGATGTATGTTTTTGTTTTGTTTTTTAGTTTTGCCATTGGTACACATAATCCATGGTAATGCCCAGCTTCCATTGCCCCTTTTCTGACAATAGTGTATTTATTAGCCCCATTAAAGGAACACATTGAATATCAATATTTACCCACCATAGACAACAATTCAGGAAAAGTTAGAATTTTCCACATTTTGAGGATATTTTCCAAAACTGACCACTAATGAAACCCAGGCAGTTTTGGTCACCCCAATCTACACAGATCGGCATGGAAATATTTAAGAAAAATAGACAAATAGGGATTCTCCTGATTCAGTCATC
>NW_017309673.1:1910-3912 GCF_000935625.1 Nanorana parkeri | reverse complement strand
GCTAAATATATCATTGAAATTGTGTTGTTATATCTATTAAAAAAGTGCAAAAAAATCCAGTTGAGTTGGCTGTAAGCTGATAACTTCCTGTGCTCTTTGCCTATGAAAAAAAGGGGTTATAGAGATGAGAAAGGCGGGGGGAGACAGGGATAGATCTGCGTTCTTTGTAATTAATGAAATGAAGTAGGCAGGGCTGACACCACGTGCTTGGCAATTTAGAGCTGAAAATTCACTGGGAGCAATTCAATAAAGTATTTGCAACACTTTTCTGGCATTATTGCAATTTCAGAAAGTCATGTGCCAAATTAATGAAAGATGTGCAACAGTTTTTTCTTTCTATTTCTGATGCATGCAACAAAGTCAGGTAGTTCTTATGTGTGACACTTTTACATTCTGGTGCTATAGCTGCAACAAATTCATGAAGAAATACAGCCATCTACATGATGAGAAAAGTAAAGGTAAATGATATCTTTCATGTAGGGCTAAATTGTGTTCTGTTTGAGACAAAAGTGTGTCTGAGGTAATTTTGCAACAGATTTATATTGACCTTACAGTCACTTGCCAACAGTTACTTGAATCTGTCACGAGTTGTGGCATTTGTTGCACAGAAGGGAGACAGATTTCTAGTGTCTACTATACAATTTCTTATTTTACTCCACTTTTATTTTCACCAATATGAGAGTATTTCTTAATGAATCTAATGCAGCCATAGTTTCAGAATGTAAAAATGTTGCACATAAAAACTACCAGAATTTGTCACAGCCATGGGAAATAGCACAACTTTCATGAATCTCGTCCAGGACTTTCTAATATGGCTATAACACTGTTGCAAGTACTTTATTATTATTCATTATTATTGTTATTAATATATAATATATAATTGGCACATCAACAGTTATTTTTCTGTACTAACAGCGTGTTTAAAGGGATTAAAAGGGATGTGCATGTATTCCAAGTTTTCCAGCAAGCAGTGTTTTGTTTATCAATTAAGTTCTTTAATTAACACTGCACTATGCTACAAAAGCTATACATTGCCAGAACTACCATTATGGCAGGGATCTCAAGTCTCCCTGATGTTCAGGGAGTCTCCCTCTTTTGGACAGCAGCTCCCTGATGTCTGCGAGAGAGCCATTTTCTCCCTGAAAGGTTTACTCTGAGTAAACCTTTCCGGTAAGATATCAGTGGGTAAAGTTTTCAGAGTGAGGCTTGCCTCCTGGAGGAAGGTCATGTGATCTGTAGAGTAGCCTCAGAACTAGGGTTGCCACCCATACGGGTTTCACCCGTACAGCCCGGATTTGGAATCATGTGCCCGGGTCTGTGGCCACCTCCCGTCCGGGCACATGATTCAAACATTACAATGCCGCATACCTGCATTTCTTGCGGCGGGCGAAGGACGGCGGCCGGAGGACGGCGGACGCCAGGTGGCGCTGTCTCCTGTTCCTCGACTCTCCCTCCCTCCTCTATTTCCTCCGCGGCTGTAGTGGGAGGAAGTGACATCAGGGAGAGAGGGAGCCATGAGGGACGAATCTTCCTCCGGCAGCCAGCCAGCAGGGGTGGAGAGCAGCGCTTTCGTCTGGCAGACGAGTTTGGGGCCGCCCTTCTCATCTCCTCAACAACCTGTCATCTCACCTTTAAAGAAAAGCAGGTATTTATTAAATTTTAATCAAATGCAATATTAATTGGAAAGGGGGGGAATCAGTATTGCACATTAAACATGCCCCCCCAAAAAATGTTTTGTGGGGGCATCTTTTATGTGCAATAGTACACATCAAGGATACAGGCAGTGGAACAAAACCTGACACTATTTCTTTATAGGTGACACAATAGGAAATGAAGGTCGGGGACACAGATGTTATGTGATATATTTTAATACTCACACACAAAACAAATAAAAGTTATGTCTGGTGTTCTACTTAAGGGCTTGTTTCCACCTGCCCGCACGTCTACCGCAATGTCTCATTCCCGGAACGCAAGGGATCGCCTATATAAAGTCTCCCTGCGC
>NW_017309673.1:0-252 GCF_000935625.1 Nanorana parkeri | reverse complement strand
TCGTTTATTTACAAAATACATGCATAGTGTATACTGTACAAACAAATTGCCTTGAAGCGCTATAGTGTTCGGGTTTGGCCTGAAGAAAAGGTGGCAACCCTAGGTGCAGGGCATGTGAATACATAGTCTGTGAAGTTGAACTGTCAGAGCACTTCTCCTGGTGCCACAGGAGTTCTGAGGGGAAGGGGGCAGGGGGAGGGGAAGGGAGAGCGTGTGTGATCCCGGGTGCAATGCCATAAATTAAAGATCTTT
>NW_017309672.1:18617-52717 GCF_000935625.1 Nanorana parkeri | reverse complement strand
ACCAATGACATTCTGCGGCGGACGACAATCCGGCGCAGAATTTATCAATCATCTGTATAACCTGCATACGCTTCCGCGCCAAGCGTATACGCGTGTGCACGCGCGCAGTCGGCGTGTTTTTTCATGGCGTGTTTGTGGCGTGTTTGTGAGGTTAGTAAATCAACCCCTATGCGTCAGGACGTGCGTATAGATGGAATAACAACACACAGGGAAGATCGAGAGCCTACATGCCGAGATCACAGAGGAATGATGAGCGTGACTTGGAGTTAGAATCAATATCTTCCAATGTCTCTTCTTCCTTTTCATCCAATCGCAAAACTTATTCTCAATCCGCATCTTTGGCGGGCGAAAATTACACTGGTCACAATTTAAAAAAAGTAAAAAGAACCAATAATGATGACTATGGATCACGGATGAAAAGGGGACAAGAGACAGTTGTAAACGAACAACTGACAAACGACGATTTCTCTTCATTTGATAATCCTCATCGTTTCTCGAGCACTTCGAATGCTCATTTGAATGGACCACCTAATGATACTAATCTGCGTAGCCCTAATTCTAATGCCTCTAGGAAGGAAACAATGATTTTCAACACTTCTCCCAAGTTTACAGTTAAGGGCCAAGGAGCGAGACCAAAAACTGGTTCGGCTCCAATAGATGCGTTTCCCGCACCTAGTACATCCGGCAACATAGAATCTTTTTTAGTGAAACTCCAGGGGGACAAAATAATCTCCAGGCAGGGCCGGCCTTAGGGGTGTGCGAGCCGTGCGGCTACGCCACGCATGCATGGCGTCATGTAACGTCATTCTCCCTGCTTCCAAGATGCTGGCAAGCATTCAGAGAACACGCTGGTGGCCAACATGGCCGCCGCACATTCTCAAACAAATTATTATTATTATGTGTCTGAATACATTTCTCGTATATTCGGACATATAGTAATTTATTCATTTACATGTAGCCCGGGGTCTGTGTTCTGTTTTTTATTTTTACTTTTCTAGATGCACTTACTTGAAAAAAGGGGTCGGCATGACGACCTGACACTTTATTTTTATAGACTCTATTGTAGTTTGACATTTATTGTTTACCTTCTGTTGTTTTATTTGATAAGAATACTTCTATTGTGCCTACAAGTTTAATACCTTTGAATAAAAGTTTTATTTTTATCACACTTTTTAATATGTTTCTTTGCGGCTTAACAAAATAGGAGTCTTTAAATGGTGCATATATTGGGGAAAATGGGTGTGGTTACGGGGGCGTGGCCACTAAAGGGTGTGGCCACTGAGGGGCGCTGTAAAGCTTTCTCGCACAGGGCGCCTAAAGGCCTAAGGCCGGCCCTGTCTCCAGGTATTTAATTTATCATCCTATCCCATTACAAAAGAGGAAATATCAATTCTCCAGTTAGGTCTAAGCTTCTGTCCACATAAAAACTATGATGAATTTGAAGTGGTTAAGGATATTCATTTTTTCGCACGAAAACTAATGTAAAAAGTGATATTTGATAAGGACTCATGTAAACAGCAGGAATTTGTATCTAAGCCGCAGCACTGGAAGGGATACAACATAGCTGATTTTAGAGTGCTTAAAGACCTTATATCTCTATTAGATGAAAATGAGGAGGTTGATTTTGACCTCCTACATGATACTATCAGCGACAAACAAACGGATGTCCCTGTTACCAACATAGGTGAATTGGAGCACTTCCAGCCACCCCAAGCTTATAAATCTAAATCAGAAAAAATTCATCCCTTTTAATTGAACGCTAACATATGAGCATTTGTACAAAATGTCACCAAAGACATTAAAACCATGCTACGTCCCACTTCTAAAAAGCACAATCTAACTAGACTTCAACAAAAAGCTATAAAAGTTTGCAGGACAACCACAATATCACCATTAAACCATCTGATAAAGGGGGAATGTGGTAGTAATGGATAGTGACAAGTATAAATAAATGTGTTTACGGATACTCAATAACAAACATTGGTATAATATTATTGATGAAGAACAAATTCATATATTTAGTAAACAATTTAAATCCCTCATCAACAACGCTATATCTAGGACACTAATATCCAAAGACACCTTTGATTTCCTAGACATAAAATATCCACCTACACCTACCTTGCATTACCTAAAACGCATAAAAACACCCATGATCCACCCAATCATTTCAGGTATCTCATGTCAGAATGAGCATGCCAGTAAGCTTATAGATGACTTCCTACGACCACACGTCTCAATTCTGCCTTCATATGTGAAGGACACAATTCACCTATTACAACTTATAGACGATGTAAATGTCCCAGTAGACACCTTATTAGTAGCGGTAGAAGTTAAAGCTTTATATAGCTCCATACCACATGAATTGGGGTTAATAACCAGCAAAAAATTTCTGTTAGAAAGACCGAAATCCAAATGGAAATACGTGGAATTTGTAATGAACCTCTTGGAACACGTGCTTACAACCAACGTTTTCATATTTGATGGCTCCCACTACCTCCAGGTACAGGGGGTGGCGATGGGGACACGATGTGCTCCCTCATATGCCAACCTGTACTTGGGGGGGTGCGAGCAATCTCTGATGTAGGATGACAAATATATGGAAAGTCACATTTTAATGTGGCTAAGATACATTGACGATATTCTCATTTTATGGACTGGATCACATCAGGAATTGCTGGAATTTATGGGATTGCTCTCCGACAACCTGTACAACCTGAAATTCACTATGCACTATGATTATAAGAGAATTTCCTTTTTGGATACAGAAATATATATCACAGATGACCTAAATATTGCAACTACTTTTTACAGGAAACCCACGGCGGGCAATACAATATTACACTCTACGAGTGCACATCCGTCACCTCTTCAAAAGTATCCCTTATGGACAGTACCTTAGACTAAAAAGGAATTGTACCCAACACTCTGATTTTCTACATGAAGCAAACTTACTTAAAGAACGCTTAATACTGAGAGGATATAGCAAATCCTGCCTAAAAAAAGCCTTTCAAAGGGCAAACAACCAAAACAGAACTGACTTATTATATAAAAATAAAGGTGACCCTGGAGATACCTCAATTACCACTAAATTTATATATATATAAATTTCATATATTATATTATTATATGCACATGATTGCTTATTAGGATAATCATTTGATTTATACACCTTATATAATTCTATATACACGGATGAATTATATTCAAACGTTTCTCATTAATTAATTTCACTATAATCATGTCCGCACAATCTAATATTTTTGTAAATATAAGATTAATTATGTATACACAACACTGATCTTGAATCTTTAAATATCTCCAGCTACGTATTTTCCAACCAATCAGCTGTGGCCGGCTTGTGTGTCCTTTTGATCGGGTGCTGCATATTGCTCTCCTAAAACGACTCCGGTGCCTGATCGCCTTTCCGCTTCTTTGAAATAAGGGTGAACATAACCAATTACCTGTGACCTATTGCTCTACATTGGTGTGCACCCGACTGGATCGTCTCATCTCATGACAATCTTGATATACATCTGCCCGGTACAGGCATGCAGTCCCTAATCTAACGTATATGTATTGCTCTCCATTTAGGATATACAGTTCCTGTCCCTTTGAAGAAGCCCAATAGGGCAAAACATGTTGGGGCTATATTGGATGAATTAACAGGGGCTATTTTGAATGAACTAACAAATCATGTTGTACAAATAATCATGTGATGTCAATACTATATATGGAATAATTTATATTATGAAATTATCATGTTTTATAAAATTGAATTTTAACTATTTAAAAATCATGCTATTAATAAATCAATTTTGGATTTTTATACCTTAATAGGAGAGCGTTTAGTATTTTTTGAAAGCCCCTCCCCTAGGGTCTTGGCATACCCCTAGGTGGAACTCACCTATTTCAAAAGTTCTAAAATAAAACTAATCCACAAGTGTGAACTCTAAAAACTGTAAAACTTTAATTATTAACTTTTTAAACACAAATATAACATCTTTCATAAATCATATAAACAAAAAAAACTGTAAAAACTTTTAACTTTTAAAACTTGGCCGATCTTCAAAAGGCACAATCCCCTGTCTTTGCTCCTGTTTGGAGATTCTGTGGTCAATCCAGGAAAAGGCTTCCTGGACCTCCGAATGCCTGCTTCTCTCTGCCACTGTTTAGGAGAATGACAACAAAGAAACCCATAAAACACATGCCAATATACCACCTAACAATGACAGACAAAACATTATTTTCTCTTAG
The DNA here is from genome assembly GCF_000935625.1 of Nanorana parkeri. NCBI lineage: Eukaryota > Metazoa > Chordata > Amphibia > Anura > Dicroglossidae > Nanorana > Nanorana parkeri. Next base: position 48,460 of record NW_017309672.1, on the reverse strand, counting down.
GCTAGGATGAGGTTATAATATTGCCTAACATACCTGTGTGTCTCACAAAAAGGTGTTGTCTGCCTAATTGAGCCTACTATTTCACACCTAGCTTACTGACATTACTTGCGAATTAACTGGGATATGTTAGTTTGCTGTACCTGTTTAAAAAAGTACAAAGAAAATCAAAGTAATGACTACTTCTGTAATCTCTGTGACACATAGTTGAAAAACATTGCTGTGGGCTTGGTAAAAAAGGAATCAAAATCATCTTAAATTTTTACATTTCTCTTAATGGCCAAGAATTACACCACTCCTTGTCCCACTCACACAGTTGCACCAAAGTCTAAAATAAAAATCTATTTGGTGGGGACTTCAAATCTGGGCCACTGACTGTGTCCTTTCTGATACGGTGACTGTTGTCACTTTCAAGCATGGTAGTAGCAGATGTCTACATTTTCTTTCATGATGAATTCTTCCATCCATGATTTTTAATAGGAATGTTGGAGAGTGTTAATTTAGTCACAATCAGCCCATGGTATAAGGAGAGAAACATTAAACATGTTGGCCTATCTTAAAAATCCTAAAGGTATAATTAAAAATTACTCACCCGCAATAGACCGGAGAGGAGATTGTTGGCTCTCCACAGATGCTAGAAAGAACAAGCACAAAACTATCAACCCAAAAAAACCATCACCTGACATGTTAACAAACAACATGACAACACACAATCACATTTGATGTTCTTATTCAGTCTGACTTGGCAATTGTTCCACACCAATAGTTTAATGTTTAAGCACAATAAGCTAGGAATCATCCTTATAAGTAAGCTACCGCCAAAATTAGATATTTTCTTAATGTTACTGAACTCCTATTATTTTTATGGTCATTGGGTAAATAGGGCTACATTGTAGTTGGCCTCACTTCAACCTCCACAACCAACGCCCCAGGGCTTGTGGGGAAGAGGCCCTTATCCCCATCGGCACAGGAACAGGACGACCCTGGAAAAGCACCCTCCCAGTGCTGAGGGCATGTGGCCTGCTGTGGCAGGGAGGGGGGGTGCTCGCTCACTTGCACCCCTTTCCTGCCCTGCCAGGCCTGTGCTTGGATCAAGAGTCTGGTTGGGAATTTTAGGGGACCCCACGTCTTTTTTCCCCATTTTTGGGGGTGGGTTCCTCCTTTAAAATTCCTACCAGACCTTAAAGGCCTGGTATTACTTTGCTGCAGCAGGTTCTATACATCGTACAAATGTGCCACTTTATAAGCAGTTTAAGGGGACCTCCCAGGCATGATATTTAAAGGAATTACTCATTTTTATTGTTTCACTTTAAGCAATGTTAAAATCACTGCTCCTTTAAAAACTGAACTTTTTAAAAGTGTTTTTACAAATACATGTCCCCCAGGGCAGTACCCGAATCTCCGTACCCTTATTATGGCCAATAACTTGCAAATAAGACTTCAAAATGCAGACATTTGATTTTCAGAGTTCTGGTCCCATAGACTTACATTGAGTTTGAAGTTCGAGTTCAAAATTTTTTCCTGTTCGAAAGTTCGAACTCGGGTGTGCTTCAAAATGCAGACATTTGATTTTCAGAGTTCTGGTCCCATAGACTTACATTGAGTTCGAAGTTCGAGTTCAAAATTTTTTCCTGTTCGAAAGTTCGAACTCGGGTGTGCTCGGCCAATCACTATATATTTTGTGTAATAAAAGCAGTAATATATATTTTATAAGATGTTTATTTTTTGGATTGTTTTGCTTCTTCCGCATTCCCCTTTCTATGGTTTGTAAAGAAAAAGGTAACCATAGGATTGTAAACTATTTAAATACTGAAATAAATGTAAACATCTCAGCAGACATTCACATTTGTAAAAAATTTAGTTTTGAGATAGTATGATATGAGTCATCTAATAAAATACAGTGAAACTATAAAAGAAGTTATGTATTATATTAGTAGTAAGTATCATGTTTTATACAACATAGAAACAATCTTATACCTCATAGATATTGAAAGAGACCAGCCAGATATTTTTGTATATGTTTTAATTAATGTTGATTACAAAGTTGAATAAAAGCTGTATAAATAGGAACAAGAAATGTGAAAACATAGGACCCATTGAAAAAGCTGGCAAAATGGTGTGGTTGTCTCTGGAACTTAAATATCTATTGCACAGATACTTTAGATGTTCACTATTTACAGTATAACAAAAGTGGCTTGATTTCTTAATCCAAGTGCTAGTTGCACAGCCTTTATGACTTAACATCCAAGTTCAACATTATTTATTTATAACTCGACTGCATGATCTAGCCTTTATTATACTGCTATTGCAGCTTGACTGCTTGACCCAGCCATTATTATACAGCTATTGCAGCTTGACTGTTTGATCCAGAGTATTAAATACAGCTATTAGACATGTGCGATTCGTTTAGTTCCAAATCGAAATTCGGACGAAATTTCGGAAATTCTGAGATTCGGATGTATCCGAATTCCAAATTACAGAAATAACGAATGCAAACGAATCTGAATTTCCAATTCCGAAATTCATTAGTAGTAGTCTGGACGAAATTTAGTTTGTTGGGCAAAATTGTGTTGCAACAAAGTGACATTAGAAAAAAAAATCTTTTTTTTTAGTCTGTAGAAGAGGGGAAAAAAAAGTGCGTGGGGTTGCCCCCAAAATCCATACCAGGCCCTTTAGGTCTGGTAGGAATTTTAAGGGGCAACCACAAAAAACGTGGGTCCCCCCTAAAATTCCTACCAGACCCTTGACCCAAGCACAGGCAGGGCAGGAAAGGGGGGGACAATCAAGCGCCCCCTACCTGCGCCTTACCAGGCCACGTGCCCTCAGCATTGGTAGGGTGTCCCCATGCCGATGGGGACAAGGGGGCCTCTTTCCCACAACCCTGACCCGGTGGTTGTGGGGGGTCTGTGGGCAAGGGGGCTTATTTGCATCGGGGTACCCCTTTAATTAAAGGGGGCACCCATATGCCGCCTCCCCTTGTGAATAAGTAAGGGGTTAAATAAAATAGTTATTAAAAAGTTCAGACTTTTGATAAAATCCTTTAATGGTGGTTGTGGGGGGTTCTGCGGGCAAGGGGGCTTATTTGCATCGGGGTACCCCTTTAATTAATGGGGGCACCCAGATGCCACCTCCCCTTGTGAATAAGTAAGGGGTTAAATAAAATAGTTATTAAAAAGTTCAGACTTTTGATAAAATCCTTTAATTAAAAAAAAAAACAAAGAGTACATTTTTGACTATTCCTTTAATGAAAAAATAAAAATGGCTCCATCGATGTAATCCATCGTCAATCATGATGCACGACGCCCGCCGGAATAAAAAAGTCCTGCCAAACAACGACCGTCCGAACCGACAAAAACTTGCAGCAAAATGACATTCCTGCTCGAAATGGCATTCGGGAGCTCACAAATAGCATTCGTGAGTTCCCGAATGCTATGTAGTATGTGACAGCTGAGAATGTCAAATGGGCGGAGTGAGCCGTGACGTCACGCCTCGCTCCGCCCATCTGTTTACTTTCGAGCAGGAATGTCATTTTGCGGCGAGTTTTCGTCGGGTTTGGGTGGTTGTCGTGTGGCGGGACTTTTTTTATTTCCGCATGCGTCGTGCATCGTGATTGACGCTGGATTACATTGATGGAGCCATTTTTATTTTAGTTTTTTTAATTAAAGGAATAGTCAAAAATTTACTCTGTTTTTTTTTCAATTAAAGGACTTTTTAATAACTATTTTATTTAACCCTTTAGTGAATGGGTAGGGGTACCCCTAACTCATTCACATGGGGGGCATCTGGGTGCCCACTACCCCCACAACCACTGGGTCAGGGTTGTGGGGAAGAGGCCCTTGTCCCTATTGGCATGGGGACACCCTCCCAATGCTAAGGGCGCATGGCCTGGTAAGGCGAAGGGGGGGCGCTCGATCGCCCTCCCCTTTCCTGCCCTGCCGGGCCAGTGCTCGGATCAAGGGTCTGGTATGGGCCTGGTATGGTACCTGAAGGGCCTGGTATGGATTGGGGGGGGGACCTCACGCTTTTTTTTTCCTCTTCTGTTTTTTTTCTCCCCAATGTCACTTTGCTGCATCGAACGAACGAACAAAATGAAATTTCGTCCAGACTACCGCAAACGAATTTCATCCGAATCCTGAAAACAAATTGAATTTCGTACCCGAATCCGAATCCCGAAACAAATTGAATTTCGTACCCGAATCCCAAAACAAATTGAATTCCGGACCCAAGTACCGAAAAACGAAATAACGCAAAACCCGAATCAAAACAAAATGAAACTATTTTTTTGCTGGTGCACATGTCTAACAGCTATTGTGGCTTGACTGATCTCACTGCTAATATGGAACCAAGCTTATCTAGCATCATAAGGAAGGAGGAGTGATTTGGAGGAGGAACACACTGGAGCTGATGAGACCGAGGAGTGGGTCCCGTCAGCTGATTAGCAGACTGCCTACAGCACAAATGGTTCCCCAGACAGGGGATTGTGACGAAGCTTTGTCAAAATTCTAGCCTTGCTTTGGAACAGTTTGCATTAGGATAAAACCATAAGTGTTTGAACTTTACACTGGAATAATAAAATTACATCCTTGTTCTAAAGCTAATGTAGCTACTCATTTGTATGTATAAAGGGTTCAATATAATTAAATAGTGCAATTATAAATATGAAGCAAAAAACAAGAAAGGTCTGTATGGTTTTGTGAAAATATAAGTATGGTTTTAGTATGTTTTATAATGTGTAATAAAAGGATGTTTTTATTTCTTGAAACAACATCTGGCTGATAGTGAACAAACAACATGCAAGAAAGAAACCTTGATTCTGTTCAGTAGCTTTGGCTTACTGCACTTTGTCTTGCTGACTAGGCCTGTATGTGAAAACACAAATTTACTAATGATAACTAGTTTTGAATGTTAGCCTGCCTTGCTGGTAAATTGATGAAAGTAAGTTTCTAAAGGGTGCTAAGATATGTGCAGAAACTGCACAAAATTCTACATCTGTTCTGTTTTCAATAGCTTGCTATGTTTAGCAAAGAAGGATTATGGAAGCTTATGGATGAATGTAAATAAAACGGCTGCATCATATATGCAATTACTGCATATGGTATTGCACACTTTATAGGTTTCATTTCATCTTAGAAAAATGGCACTATTGTTTAACTGCTGCAGGCATTTAGTTCTATTAGAGATGACAACAAATGCTGCCAGGTCTTATTGAATACTCTGTGGAAATTATGCAATGTGGTGTCCTAATGACCCAAGTGTGAATCCAACTCCCTAATTACATCCTGTTCATTTAAAGGGAACCATGCATACACAAAGTCACCTCAACAGAATGTTTCGACTTCAAATACTAGTTGAAGGTTTTGGCAACAGAACATGCAATCAGCCTCTAAGCCATTTCCACACACCATATGGTCCCTCTACTGTTTCCTCCACTGGGATAAGTTCAGGTGTTTATTTCAAACAGACATACAATTGCTTTGAAGTTGGAGATAAACAAATCATCACTGTTACCTATCGTTCTCTGTATATGGTCAATGTCACTGTTTTTTTAGTGGCATTTTTAAACTTGCAAACCCTGTTTTTGTTGATTGCCCCAAACATAATAATACCATTTTGTAAAGTACAGTAGCTAAGTGCAACCAATTATATATCATCACTTCTTCTACTGACTATGTTATTCACTTAAAAGCAGAAATCTGACAGCTCAATCAGGGAATGAAATGTCATTGCTCTTTGAAGTGCTGTGCAATAATTCCCTATAAGCCAGTAGTGGTGACTCTAGGAACAATATATAGGGGGGCACACAAGATACCACAGTCAAAACTGGGGAGGGGGGCACTAATAATTTTCAATACTAAATCATACCATTGAAAAAAACTAATGAAGTATATATAAATAAGATTACATATAGGACAGTGGTGATGCATGCAGTTATATATAATGGGTGTATATATATATATATATATAGTACAATAAAAAGGTATGGGTTAGACTCAGGGCCAGAAGTGCGTGGTTTAACTGCCTCCGGGCCGGCCGTAGTAGAAAAACGGCCGGCTCTCTAGATCTGAGCGGGCGTCTGTAGCATATTTTGCTATCACATAGGGGGGGGGGGTTTATTAGCCCCCGAATGTGATAGCAATAAAGTTTAGTGCGGGGAAAAAATTTAAGTTCCCCCCCAAAAAAAAAATGTAAGTTACACATAAAAAAAAAAAATTGTTCCCACCCATACATACATGCATGCAAACATGCGTTGGGGGAGCATACATGCAAAAAAGACGATTGCGCCCATTACGCCGCACATGTTACATATCGCCACAAACGTCCGAGTGAGAGCAATAAGTCTAGGGCCATCAATCACTGATAACACTAAACTGATCGAGCGGTAAAAGCATTTAAAGTGTGGCCTATTGCCAATTTTGGGTATGGTAGTTTTCTGCGATTTCGCGGGTGTGCGCAATTTTAAAGCTTGACATGTTTGGTGTTGATTTACCCGACGTGACCCGATCTTTTATATTTTACCAAAAAACTGGGTAATAATAAATGTTTCCTAACATAATGTAAAAAAAAACGTTTCTTTTTCAAAATTTTCTGTAAGTTTTCCTAATTATAATAAAAAATAAAACCCCCAGTGATGTTTAAATACCACCAAAATAAAGCTCTATCTGTCCCCAAAAAATGGTATAAAATTCATTTCAGTACAGCGTTGCATGACGGAATAAACGTCAGTCAAAGTACTGCAGCGCTGAACACTGAATGAAATGGCCTGGCCAGGAAGGGGGTCTAAACACCTGGTCTTGAAGTGGTTAATGTCTCCCTCTTCCCCTCCTGTGCGGCTATCTACCACAGAGTGCTTTGAGTGATGCCATTTCCTCCCAGCACCACCGCCGAGAGCTGATTTCATTGCAGATGGCATTGACACCCGATGGTTGCGACACATAGTACAATCCCGCTCACAATCCTGAATACCGCAGCCGCCAGGCGCCAATACCATCCGCAAGGAAATCAGCTCTCTGCGCCCGGCGATTGCGGTATACAGGATTCGAATCCTAGAGCGGCAGCTCAATTTAGTGGGCAGGGGAAGATCCAGAGCCTAGTGTTGGGAGGGGCACTACCAGAAAATGGTAGCAATGGAATCTCTGCCAAACAACATTTGGCACATTACGGTCATTAAAATGGGTCTGTCATCCACATTGCACATTACTATGTTTTTTTGCTGGGAGCTCTGGACAAGTCCCTGGGCACACTGGTAGCACACGGGCTTGCGCCTGCTCCTCATTAATGGGTTGCTCCTAGGATTTCATGGAAATGTCTCCACATCCCCCCTGCCAGCTCCCATGACAACCCATGTCAGCTATGGGATACACAGCTCATCTGACCTCTAATCCCATCCCATCACAGTGCCCCCCATCACCCTGCTCCCCCCTACAACTGAGAAAGCTGACTGCAGTGACATCCTCCTGCGTGAGAGTGGGTGAGTATCTGACACCCTCAATGCTTTGTGGGCTGTAGTAAAAAGTAAAATTTTAGTAACCCTTAGGTGTTCATTAATACTGTTGCATTGTGTTAAAGAATACACATTAAGCCACACATTCATTTGTGCCTTGGTAAAGCAGCCCAGTTATTTAAAGGAGAACTATAGGGTTAAGTCTTTTCCCCATACATCTCCTTAGGGTAACGGGAGGACACAAACTAGCGTCCTCCCATCACCCTAGGCTCAGTATACCGCAGTGAATGACGGCTGGAATATTATTAACAGTCACAATTAACAATTTAAACGAAATACTTTGTGAATAAATCCACCCAGCTGCATGATTGACAGCTGGCTCTGCCTATCTAGAGGCAGAGCCAGCTGTACACGCCCCGTCCGATCCACCAGTCAGCGCTGGCCGATCGGAGCAGGGAGGGGGGAATCCAGCCCCTCCCCTGTCACGGCAGAGAGCCGTGACAGGATCGAGAGGTGAGCGAACGCCGATATGTGTTCGCTCACCTCCCGATCTACTGAGACGACCTGTGACAGTCTCATTGTCACAGGTCGGCTAGAACTATGAGGTGAGTGAAAAGCACTCACCTCATAAATCTCCTTTAAGATTTATTAGTTATTTGCATTTCTGGAGAGGCAGAACACCCCAACCCTTGGTAGTGCTTTACTGTGTATTGCATTGCAATGCAGGTATGCTGGCAAAGTGCATTGGGGTGGCTTTAAGAATAAATGGCACAGCACTGCACTTACATGCATTACCATTTATTGCAGTAACACTCATGGTAGTTAATACCATAGTTCAGGGGGTTTTTTATGTTTGGTTTTTTATCTTTTAAATTTGTACTAATCTGGTATAGCACCAGTTTAAAAAGCTGGGAAGAGCGAGGCATTCTTCCCAGCAGTGCTGGGCCAAGGACTTGCAGTCCTTGGCTCAGCACTGCTAACAGAGGCATAACTAGAACCTTCAGGGCCTCGGTGCAAGAAACCATGAAGGCCCCCCACCGCCATGGCACCGCATGGTTAACAGGAATCATGCCAAGGTCCACAGCAAGCGCGGGACCCCGGGCAGACGCTTGTTTACATTTTTAGTGCCAGTGTTCTGTCGAGAACGCCGACCCAGTATCTGTGCTTATGTACAGATGGGATTAACGAGGAAACCGGCATTTATTTACAAAGTATTTGTTTGTAATGGTTAATTGTGACCGTTAATAATATACCATCTATGGCAGTGAATGACGGCTGGAATATTATTAAAAGTCACAATTAACAATTTAAACAAAATACTTTGTGAATAAATCCCGCTTTCCTCGATAATACTGGTCTGTGCGCAAGCGCAGATGCTGAGGTCGGCAAATTCGACTACGTCGGCATTCTCGACAGAACACCGGTATCTGTGTTTAGTATCGGGGCATTTTCACGAGTATTAGTACTGGTGAAATGCCCAGTATTGGCAGTGGTGTATCCCTACTTAAAAATATTATGCATTGCTGGGACTTGTAGTTCTACATTGTTGGAGCTATTCTGCATTGCTGTATAATCATCATACAGCAATGCAGAATACCACCAGCTATGCGAGACTACAAGTCCCAGCAATACATTATAATAAATGTCAGCTATGCAGAATACATCCAGCATTCCACCCCCACTATTATGCATTGCTGGGACTTGTAGTCCCACATAGTTGGTGCTATTCTGCATTGCTGTATAATCATCATACAGCAATGCAGAATACCACCAACTATGCGGGACTACAAGTCCCAGCAATACATTATAACACTTCCCCGCGCCCCCCCTTGCCACTCCAGACTTACCCTAGCTCTCCTGCAGGGCCCTCTTCCTCGTCTAGGTGGCCAGGGGGTGGGGCTAAGAGGAGAGTGTCCTCACACATCAGAATGTGCTGCCTGGCACGGGGTGCAGCACATTCTACGGGACCAGTGTGACAGCCTCTCCAGCTCTGCCGCACAGCCGCCCGTACATGCTGCGGGTGGCTGTGCGGCAGGGAAGGAGCGGCACGATCTCAGGGGGGCCCTCTTCTTCCTCGCTGGGCCCCCCAAGAAGGTGGGATGCCAGGGCCTGGTCGCAATTGCGACCGCTGCGACCCTGGTAGTACCGCCTGTGGCTGCTAACAATTCTTGCAGTAGAATTCTCCAGGAAAGAGGGGAACCTAAAAGATAAAAAATGCATTATTTGGGAAGCTGGCATCCAATAAATTGGTTCACAAACTCCTACTTGCACATTCCCCCAGGATGAAATTGTGTTTTAAAGGAAATGCATAGGGGTATTATATATACTTTTTTAAAACAAATAAACATATAAAACAACAAAAACGTTTACACTTAAAGGAAAGCCCAACTCTGTGTTGATCAGTTATTTAAAAAAATTCAGTCCCTGGTATCTTCTAAAAATATTAAAGCAGCTCGGGTTGCTATACTCAGCTGATCTCCGACGCTGTACCCTGCAGACTCAGCGGTCACACACTCCAAATTATATGCCGGCTACGGAGTGGATCCGAGTGATGGGCGGTGGGGGCACACGGGGGGGGGCAAGGAATAACTTAGGGGGGGCAATTGCCCCCCTTGCCCCCTGTAGCGACGCCACTGCTATAAGCTAAATCAAATTATTTATCTTGAACTTTAGTCCAACATGCTTTACAAATAGTGGCAATACTATCATCCTGGTATTATGGACAATAGAGCCACTGAAAAACATTCTGTTATTATCTGCGGTCAGGTGCAGGACTGTAGCCAATTGCCGCTTCGGACGGCGCAGTGCATTGTGGGATGTGGCGCGGTCGAACAGACCGCGGACATCCCATAATGTTCGGTGATCGGCGAACGCTCGAACATGCTATGTTCGAGTCGAACATAGATTCGACTCGAACGCGAAGCTCATCCCTACCTGTTACGAATGAATGGGAAGCCTCTACACTGAGTGTTCCTGTCCATTCATAATACATTGTTGATATAGTATGAGTTACCATGTCCACAATTATGAATGAACAGAAAGTGATGTAGAGCTCTTTCTGTTCATTCATAATTGGGGACACAGTAAACTTACTATGGCCTCAATTATTTACTGATAATCTGATCGGTGTTTGTATACCGCTCTCCATCCTGACTCCTCCACTTTCCATCCTGACTCCTGTCACAGAAGGCTGAGTAAGTGGTGTGGGGAGGAGAGCTCAGCTTCCTGTGACATGGTTGACAGTTGGCACCGTCAGCTCGGCCACCTGTGACAGCTGACAGCTGTCTCCTTCCCACACCGCTCTCCATTAACAGTCTCTGCCTGTTACTGGAGGGGAGGAAAGTGCTGTGAGAGTGAGGTCTCCACCTGCACCACCCCGCTTGGACTATTGTGACACTCTCACAGCGCTTTCCTCCCCGCACCACTTGGCTTCCTGACAATTTCTCTCCAACCCGCTGGATGCTGCTCAGCAAAGAGGAGAGAAACTAGAGATGCACCGCGTTTCTGCCACAAAATGTACTTTCGGCATTTTGCCCAAAGCCAAAATATGTTTTGGCTGCTGAAATTTCGGTGCATCCCTAGTTATTACTTAAAGCTTATGTCAAGCCAGATTCAGATTCAGATTTTATTAGTCACATACATAATCGTACACAGTATGATATGTAGTGAAATGCTTACACGACTAAAAAAGGGGGGGAGGAGTGGACAGATAAGGGAAACAATCATATATGAATATAAAAAATTTAAAATTTACATTTACACAAAATAGAATATAAGTATGAATGAAACAAAAATTAAAAATTAAAAATTAAAATTAGAATTAAAATCCAAATGCAAATACAACTTAATAAATAAATACCAACTATATAAGTGTATCGGTGTGTAAAGTGTAAAGTGTGCGAGTGCAAACAGCAGCAGTACGGGGTGAGTGAAATAAAGTGATGACCAGCAGTGTATTGTCCATTCTTTAAAGTGCAGATGTGCAGTAAGTGGGAGTGTAAAAAAACATTAGTCTGGTTAGTAGAGTCTATGTGGAGATCTGGTTGAGAGACCGTATAGCCTGCGGGAAGAAGCTTCTCCTCAGTCTCTCTGTGTTGGCCTTCAGGGAGTGGAAGCGCTTCCCTGACCTCAACAGAGAGAAAAGTCCATTGTTGGGATGGCTGAGGTCCTTCACGATCTTCCTGGCCTTGGTCCAGCACCGCTTGTTGTAAATTGAGTTCAGGTCAGGGAGCTTGGTACGGATGATGCTCTCAGCTGATCGCAGCACCCTCTGAAGAGCTCGTCTGTCCTGCATGGTGCTGTTCCCAAACTAGGTTGTGATGTTTCCCATCAGGATGCTCTCTATGGTGCAGGAGTAAAAGCTCCTAAGCACCTTAGCGGGCAGTCTAAAGTCTCTCAAGCGTCTGAGGTGGAAGAGACGTTGCCGAGCCTTTTTCACCACGGTGTTGATGTGACAGGACCATGACAGGTCCTGCGTGATCTGGACACTGAGGTATCTGAAGCTGTCCATTCTCTCCACTGGGCTCTCGTTGATCATGGGGGTCTGGTAGTTCCTTTCCTTCTTTTTGCTGAAGTCCACTATCAGCTCCTTTGTCTTGCTGACGTTAAGGAGGAGGCTGTTCCTCTGGCACCAGTTCTCCAGATTCTGACCACTAATCTGGAACACACTGGATCTATTTTGTGAGTTTTTTGCAGCACCATACTGCATTGTCTTAAAAGTTTAATAAATAGCTAAAACAGAGTGCAGAAGAACACATCAAAACCACAAACCCATGTTCTGTGAACTCCCTCCCATCCTTGTACCCAAATTATTCACATTATAGACTATAGGTACATTTTAATAGAAATTGGCTAACATCAGGTTTTATCTTGCAATAAAAATGAGAGTGTATTATCTGACAGACATTAGCCACCACTATTGCTCAGGGGCTGGACAGAAAGAAAAAAGCCTCGGTGGGCTGCAATATAAGAGGTAGTGAGGAGACAAGTTTTATCTTGAAAATTAGATTAGAGTTTAAAGTTTGTTATTTAACATAAAATAGCCACACATATTGTTTAGTGGCTGTATAGTATGTAAGCAGCTTGGTTAGGCCATAATATGATAAGGAGAAATTAGACAGGTTTCTTGAAATGCAAATAAAATTGTATTATTTGAGGGACAATAGCCACAAATATTGGACAATGGCTGGACAGTAAGAACTTTGGATAGGCTGCAACATAAGGGGCAAGGATGAGGCAGGATTTCATCATGCTAGAACAACAGAAAAGGTTGCAACCTTCCAGGCGCATCACAGAATTTTCCTTGCAGCAAGCATAAAAAATTTGGAAGCTGAGGTTCAGCCTTAGAAACACTATGTGACACCTTTACAATGACAGAGCACTTGAATAGGCTGCAAGCTTTGAGGTGCAATAGAGCATTTAGTCTGCAGCAAATGTTAGAAATTTGGCAGCTGAGATCCAGCTGTGAAAAAAATGTGTGGCACGTTTACAGTGCCATAGCATCAGAATACTCCAATAAAGTAGTTTTGATCTGGATCTGAAGAGTAGGTGCCACACCCCTGAGGTTTTTATTAACAAGAATAGAAAATGGGGGGTGGGGATTCCCTTTCCGCCTAATGTTCATGTACAAGAACACTCCTTATCAATGCACCACTCTTTCGGAAGCCACTGCGCTGCTGGAGGAAGTTGGCGTCACTGGAGATACCCCCCCCTGATCCAGCTGGTACACCACGGTCCTCCACCTCGCCCGGCTGATTGGAACCCTGGAGCGATGGCGCGGTTTCGGCTCAGGCTCTTATACATCATTGGTTTACGGCACCCTAGTCTTACGTATTACTAGTGGATTACTGCTAGCAAGCTGTTGTTGAACACTCAACCTGTTGCAACGAAGTTTTGTTACGTATCCATCCTCACTAATGTTTCGGATTGTATTTTTGCTCATAGGTGGCCTTGGATCCCCCTGCCAGCCCAGCGGAGTGAGTCTTGGATGCCACAGACAGCGGCCCTCTATGAAGCCTTCGCTCCGTTGCGCTTGCTTGGGTAGGTACAATACCACAGTCTCGTATGTACCGTATTCTTCTGCTATGGGATGAGGCGAGATTGTGTCTACCCCAAGCGGCACTTTATGGCTCTTTACGCCTTAAGTTTATCTCTCTCATGAGAGTCTCGGTGGGGCAGTCACTGCACCCCCACGTTATCCGGAAGGTTGTATCCAGCAAACCTTTTGGACCTCCTTGCTTTTTGCACTAGCGATGGAACCACTGGCCCAACTAATTCGGGAACACTCGGGCATCACAGGTCTCCCTATTGCAGGGCACCACCATAAGCTTAGTCTGTTCGGAGATGACATACTACTATTGATCTCCAATCCATCTACCTCTTTGCTGAATTTGTTCTCTATTCGAAACCAATATGAGTCTGTATCTGGCCTGAAAGTAAATCCCCATAAATCCAAAGCCCTCAACATAACATCGCCAACCTCAACGGTAGACGCCCTACGCACCACTTTTACCTTTGTGTGGGAACCCCAAGCCTTACGCTACTTAGGCATTCACCTCACCGCCACTTATGAGTCACTATTTGAGGTGAATTACCCTGCTCTATTCTCACGCCTCACACAATTGCTCTGTGCCTGGTCGCACTATACATTGTCCTGGCTGGGGAGGATATCGGCCATTAAGATGACGTACTTGCCAAAACTGCTTTAATTCCAATCCCAAGCCATAGATTAAGGATACTGCAGCGCCAAATTTTTCATTTTATCTGGCAGGACGGTCGCCCACGTATTTCCCGAACCACGCTCTTTTCACAGAAACTCAGTGGAGGTCTGGGAGTTCCTCACATATCAGCTTACTACACGGCAACCCAGTTAGCGATGCTTCCGAAGTACCATGCAACAGCAGATCCCCCTTTATGGGTCTCCTTGGAAGCGGTCGACAGTGACCCCCTGAAATAGACAACCTTCTCTGGTTACTACCGAAGGATAGACTGGGGATACAGAACCCGATCACATGACATTCCTTACGCCTTTGGGACGCATTCAGAGATCCATTTAAAAATCAGCTAGGTAGATAGCTCCCTGTATGCTCACTCCATGTAAACCTTTCCTATAACATGATTTTTAACATACAAGAAATAATAAATAAGTAATAATTAACATGATTATGTTGCAAAGATCAAGAATAAACATCAAGATGACAATCCATTAATTGCTGTAATAATATATGAAGTTGAAAGGTTTGGAGATGGAGGAGCTCATACGACGTTTTGCGCACACAGGCGCTTCTTCAGGAAACAGGGAATATCTGTGTAATTTTTAAAGAAAGGAGCATAATAAACATTCATGATTATCTTTAAAGTAATAATAATAATAATAGAACATCAGGTAAGGTTTTCGCCTACCAATTTGCATAGGCTGATATATATGTGTATCTGGGCGGGTCTATCCGAGCCGCGCACCCACGCAGTCCCCCCTAGGGATGGGAGGGGTAAAGCATGAGCCAAGTCCCAATATTGAGTCAGGGGTAGGAGGTGGGAGACGCAGTACAAGTCTGAGAAGAGATAAATGAAAAAAGAAGGCATGATCATAAGCCACAGTTCAATTCATATGGGAGATCATGGCTAGTAAATATATATAGAGGAGTCCTCCTCTCATTAGTAGCAAAGTGTGTATACATGAGGCACGGCGGCCAGCGTGACTTACATGAGAGGAGTATTTCAGTCGATCAGTTTGCTGGCCGAATAGTTGGAAAAGGGAAGAGAAAGGACAGTGGACCGAACACGGATGCCCACCTGCTTGTCTCCAGAAATTCAATCCTCCGATAACCCCCACACACCACCCACACTGAGCGCCACCGCCTCCCGGCCGCAGACTGATGTCGGTGGCTTACGCAGGCGCTATAACGGTATCTGGCGCGATGACGTCAGATGTGTCATCGCGCCGTCTGGGTAGACTCCGCCCAAAAGATACGCCCCTACGAGAGAGCTCTGATGGAGATGATATGGTCTTGTTTAAATGATTAGGAAGAAGGGGGACGAACCCTCTCAATCTAAGGGAGTTGGCTGGAGTGCTGATTCGCTGAATCATTCAAAGATGGGAGGAGCAACCAGGCTCCGTGGGTAGCAGCATGCATGGTAAAGGGTTTTTTTTACCCAGAGATCTAATACTGGCCGACCATATTATAGTTCGGCAGCGCCCTGTTGAGTACTCTCAGGGAAACGGAGGCTCAAACGGTCCTCCACACATCATGGACAGCGGGGTGCGCAAAAGGGGGAGGATGCCCGAACGGCCCGAACCAGACACATACCAGTAAGAGCGTTTGATAATGTGTCCATAACATATGTCAACATAATGTACATATTAGAAAGATTACCCATTGCATATATGCATAGTTCATCAATTGACCAACTTTGGTTTCAGTGGGATAGTGTCTATAGCAATACTGGATATATAACATTGAATCTAATTTTATGTTCTAGATCTCTATTTATATTCCTTCTTGAACTCAGTATAGTGATATATAAAACTATAGAGGGTGTTTCGAGGTATCTAGTCACAGAAGAATACGCGATCGAATTCCCAGGGCCACGAGATTGAAGAGGATAATAAGACCTGAAACATTTTCTGCACCCAGATGTATTCGCCTCAGGTCCCAATGGGCCTGAAAAAATATTTCCCACACCTAAGTAGGTTAGCCGAAAGTCAGCTTAGCAAAATGTTTTTTCCCTAAAAAATGAGTTCCGCTGGTATACATCCCATTGTCCCAAGTAGCCTTTCCCGCACTTATATCGGTTAACTTGGCTGGCAGGAGGTCTGTCAACAGGATGTGGTTCTCAAATAGATATTGTTTTATCCTCACAGTTACTTCGGACATCTATAGTGTCACGTAGTGTTAAAGTTTTGAATTTGAAACTTTAACATTTTAGTTAGGTGGGAACCTATATAGATATTACTTTTGAATTTTGAGGGTACAACAGGAAGGGTTTGAAACTCAAAGTTTCATTTAACCCGGGTGGCTTAGTAGCCCGTAACCTGTATATCCAACCGGTCTCTCTTTGTAATATTTTCTTATCCCAATCCCCCCCTCGTGTATCCTCTGCTATGCACTCCAACACAAAGAAGGAAAAAACCGTTGGGTCAAAGTTATGGTGAAGGCCCACATCGCGACTAATGGGTGTCGTCATTTTGCCATTTGACGATAAATAGATATGATCTTGGATTCTTTTTGAAAAGGGCCTAATGGTTTTCCCCACATAATATGCACCACATAGACATATCATGAGGTATACAACCCCCCTAGTTTGGCAATCAATGTGGTCCTTAGGGGACCACAGTTGGCCATCAGGGAGCTTGATACATCTTCCCTGTTTGATAAACCTGCAAAAATTGCAGTGTTCACATTTGAAGGTTCCAGGGTGGGTTATTTCTTCTGTTGTTGCCTCTAGATGGTGACTATGTATTAATTGATCCCTCAGGGACCTAGGGCGTCGATAAACGATCTCCGGTTGGGCTCTTATATGTTTGGAGATAATAGGGTCTTGTGACAAAAGGTGCCAGTGTCTATCTACGATCCGTTTGACTTGGTCAGACTGCTTAGAATAACAGGTGATCAATTTTACTGTTGGTATTGATTGTTTCCTTTGTGACTGTTTGCTGGACGTGTAAACTAGTTTGTCGCGGTTTTGTGACTTGGCCCTTTGGTAGGCTCTTTTTAGAACACGTCTGCTATAGCCTCTTAGGCGTAGACGGTCTCTTAGCTTCAGTGCCTGCTCCTCAAAAAGGTGATCAATAGTGCATACCCGTCTCAGTCATAGGTTTTGACTATAGGGTATGCTCCGTTTGAGCGGGATCTGGTGTGCACTGGTTGCATGTAGAATGGTGTTGCCTGCTGATTCCTTCCTATAAAGACCGGTAAAATTAGGCCTTCCTCATCCACCCCCACCCTCACATCCAAAAATGGGATGGATTTTTGGTGACATTGCATGTTGAATTTAAGGTTGAAGTTGTTTTGCTGTAAGCAAGAGACAAATGTTATCAGTTCTTCCCTAGATCCCATCCAGATTAGAAAGATGTCATCTATATATCTTAGCCAAGTAAGGATATTTTCTGAGTATAGATGGGCATCCAGGCAGTGGAATAGCTCCTGCTCCCACCCCCCCAGATACAGGTTGGCATAGGATGGGGCACAACAGGTGCCTATTGCAACCCCCTGCATCTGGAGGTAGTGGAAGCCCTTAAAGGTAAAGACGTTGTGTGTCATTTGCCAGTTTCTTGCTTAGATCCAAAATCTGGGTTTCCAAACAAGCAACTTGCTCACATCTCGCGCAAATGTATTCCCCCTCAAACACATGTTCAAGGAACGCATACATTGCGCACGACATGCACCTGGTTGCATACCCACTCATGGAAGACATTATTTTATTTCAACCTTCTTATTTATTTATTTACATTTATATTATTTTTATGTAAATCGAGACTACTTATTTGTAATTTATTTATCTAAGGTTTAGTGGTTCACAAGTGGCACGTTCAATAACTTTTTTGTTAAACTAAATTTAATTTATACAACCGCCCTGGTTAAACTTCAATTGTTTAAACACCAATTTTTTAACGCCACTTAGCTCACAGGCACTTTGTTCCCAAGCCCTGTGTGAGCAAGCTCAAAATGAGTGGTGCACTAGTTTATAATACACCTGCTCAATGAGAGACACCTGAGCTCAATTAACCCCTCCCCCATACCAATTAATTCCTTAATATTTCCCCTTCTAAGCTGATTAATTCAGCGTTGCAATGGTCGGTCAGTAATTGGACCATTCTTCAGTTTGTCATTGACTTGTCTGATTTGGGGAAATATTTGTATACGTAAACCCCAAGGGACAATGTCTTCTGCAATATAGCGTTCAAATAATTTTTTATGTCACAAAATGGCTGGTCTCCTTTCTAATAGTCTCCTGAGTTTAAGAAAGAAAATGTTCCCATCGCATTCCTGTGAGGTCTGATCATAGTGCGTTTCTTGTATTTTAGACATGATGCCATCCCAAGATTGGAGCCAGTAGTCGGCAGATGCATAATTGATCGAGAACGTTAGGTATACAGAGAGGTCAAGTCACACAATGTTAGATAGTGGAAATTTAAATTAAAGGCGGAGTTTGTCAGTATTCAGATCCAGGTCAGAGAGGAATGGTGTTTGCCACCGGAGATTATTAGTTGAATAAATTAGATTTGATCTGGATCTGAATAGTAGGTGCCACACCCCTGAGGTTTGTAGTAACAAGAACAGAAAGCGGGGTTTTAAAAGCACCAAAAGACAACTCCACAAAGCAAGAATTCATATAAAAAGTTAATTTTAATTGTAATAATTTTTAAAAAACTGGATCAGAGATCCATTTAAAAATCAGCTAGGTAGATAGCTCCCTGTATGCTCACTCCATGTAAACCTTTCCTATAACATGATTTTTAACATACAAGAAATAAAAAATAAGTAATAATTAACATGACAATGTTGCATAGATCAAGAATAAACATCAAGATACAATCCATTAATTGCTGTAATAATATATGAAGTTGAAAGGTTTGGGGGAAACGGAATATCTGTGTAATTTTTAAAGAAAGGAGCATAATAAACATTCATGATTCTCTTTAAAGTAATAATAATAATAATAGAACATCAGGTAAGGTTTTCGCCTACCAATTTGCATAGGCTGATATATATGTGTATCTGGGCGGGTCTATCCGAGCCGCGCACCCACGCAGTCCCCCCTAGTTTAGAAGAGTTTTCCTGGAATCTGTTTTGACATTTTATTAAACTTTTAACACAATACAATGTGGTACTGCAAAAAATAAGATCACAAGCTATATTCTTTAGGAGTAAACTGGATAAAAAAAAAAATCAGGTGTCATAGCCAAAACATAGTGATTTCTTTTAAGCTTACATGAATCCTATTTGTGTCTTGTTACAAAATATGTAATGCCAAAATGTGGTGTTGCTGATGCTGTCCGCATCGATTTTTACTGTTCTGTAACACCACAAACAGCTTAAAGGCATCTCCCAAGCATGTAATTTCAAGATATTGTGTTTTTCCCAGGTTGCCCTTAAAGGCACATAGAAAGGAGGACCCTCTCCCCAGTGAATGGTAATTAAAAAAATATATATTTTTGCATTGGTACATTTTCCCCATGGCAATACCCAGCTCCCTATGATCTTTGTTTGACAATCCTTTGCCTAATAGCTTTGAAAGTGACCAGACTTTAAAGATTTACCCCTAGAGACTTTAACCTTTTCATTGCCAAAGACATATGTCACACGTTGGCAGCAGTGGGCCCCTGTAAACGGACTGTCGGCTGTACACTGGAAGCAATTTCGGTGGCTCTATAGCCATCTAATCCTTTCCAGGGAAAAATAAATGAGTGCACCTCCCGATCTGTGTGCCCTAGCATGATCTGTGCTTGAGCACCTTTAATGGGTTGCAAAGGTGACAGTAGGGGGTCTAAAAAAATAGAAATAAAGTGCATTTAAAAACACCCCAAAAAAATGTAAAGTCCCCCATCCCTGCTTACACACACATACTAATGCAAACATGTGTCGGGTGCGCCTATGTATAAAAATTATTGGGCGACACACGTTAAGTATCGCCACGTGCGCCAGTGTAGACATATGCACTGGCAAACCATTCATTTAGTTTCGTTTCCATTCGGACTTTCGGGATTCGGGGCCGAAAGTCAATTCTTTTCAGGATTCAGACTAAATTCATTAGCGGTAGTCTGTATGAATTTTCGATGGTGAACGAATTTTCGTTGCAGCAAGGTGACATTTTTTTTTTTACAGTCTGCAGAAGAGAAAAAAAAAGTGTGTGGTTGCCCCCTCATTTATATTATTTTTATGTAAATCGAGACTACTTATTTGTAATTTATTTATCTAAGGTTTAGTGGTTCACAAGTGGCACGTTCAATAACTTTTTTGTTAAACTAAATTTAATTTATACAACCGCCCTGGTTAAACTTCAATTGTTTAAACACCAATTTTTTAACGCCACTTAGCTCACAGGCACTTTGTTCCCAAGCCCTGTGTGAGCAAGCTCAAAATGAGTGGTGCACTAGTTTATAATACACCTGCTCAATGAGAGACACCTGAGCTCAATTAACCCCTCCCCCATACCAATTAATTCCTTAATATTTCCCCTTCTAAGCTGATTAATTCAGCGTTGCAATGGTCGGTCAGTAATTGGACCATTCTTCAGTTTGTCATTGACTTGTCTGATTTGGGGAAATATTTGTATACGTAAACCCCAAGGGACAATGTCTTCTGCAATATAGCGTTCAAATAATTTTTTATGTCACAAAATGGCTGGTCTCCTTTCTAATAGTCTCCTGAGTTTAAGAAAGAAAATGTTCCCATCGCATTCCTGTGAGGTCTGATCATAGTGCGTTTCTTGTATTTTAGACATGATGCCATCCCAAGATTGGAGCCAGTAGTCGGCAGATGCATAATTGATCGAGAACGTTAGGTATACAGAGAGGTCAAGTCACACAATGTTAGATAGTGGAAATTTAAATTAAAGGCGGAGTTTGTCAGTATTCAGATCCAGGTCAGAGAGGAATGGTGTTTGCCACCGGAGATTATTAGTTGAATAAATTAGATTTGATCTGGATCTGAATAGTAGGTGCCACACCCCTGAGGTTTGTAGTAACAAGAACAGAAAGCGGGGTTTTAAAAGCACCAAAAGACAACTCCACAAAGCAAGAATTCATATAAAAAGTTAATTTTAATTGTAATAATTTTTAAAAAACTGGATCAGAGATCCATTTAAAAATCAGCTAGGTAGATAGCTCCCTGTATGCTCACTCCATGTAATCCTTTCCTATAACATGATTTTTAACATACAAGAAATAAAAAATAAGTAATAATTAACATGACAATGTTGCATAGATCAAGAATAAACATCAAGATACAATCCATTAATTGCTGTAATAATATATGAAGTTGAAAGGTTTGGGGGAAACGGAATATCTGTGTAATTTTTAAAGAAAGGAGCATAATAAACATTCATGATTCTCTTTAAAGTAATAATAATAATAATAGAACATCAGGTAAGGTTTTCGCCTACCAATTTGCATAGGCTGATATATATGTGTATCTGGGCGGGTCTATCCGAGCCGCGCACCCACGCAGTCCCCCCTAGTTTAGAAGAGTTTTCCTGGAATCTGTTTTGACATTTTATTAAACTTTTAACACAATACAATGTGGTACTGCAAAAAATAAGATCACAAGCTATATTCTTTAGGAGTAAACTGGATAAAAAAAAAAATCAGGTGTCATAGCCAAAACATAGTGATTTCTTTTAAGCTTACATGAATCCTATTTGTGTCTTGTTACAAAATATGTAATGCCAAAATGTGGTGTTGCTGATGCTGTCCGCATCGATTTTTACTGTTCTGTAACACCACAAACAGCTTAAAGGCATCTCCCAAGCATGTAATTTCAAGATATTGTGTTTTTCCCAGGTTGCCCTTAAAGGCACATAGAAAGGAGGACCCTCTCCCCAGTGAATGGTAATTAAAAAAATATATATTTTTGCATTGGTACATTTTCCCCATGGCAATACCCAGCTCCCTATGATCTTTGTTTGACAATCCTTTGCCTAATAGCTTTGAAAGTGACCAGACTTTAAAGATTTACCCCTAGAGACTTTAACCTTTTCATTGCCAAAGACATATGTCACACGTTGGCAGCAGTGGGCCCCTGTAAACGGACTGTCGGCTGTACACTGGAAGCAATTTCGGTGGCTCTATAGCCATCTAATCCTTTCCAGGGAAAAATAAATGAGTGCACCTCCCGATCTGTGTGCCCTAGCATGATCTGTGCTTGAGCACCTTTAATGGGTTGCAAAGGTGACAGTAGGGGGTCTAAAAAAATAGAAATAAAGTGCATTTAAAAACACCCCAAAAAAATGTAAAGTCCCCCATCCCTGCTTACACACACATACTAATGCAAACATGTGTCGGGTGCGCCTATGTATAAAAATTATTGGGCGACACACGTTAAGTATCGCCACGTGCGCCAGTGTAGACATATGCACTGGCAAACCATTCATTTAGTTTCGTTTCCATTCGGACTTTCGGGATTCGGGGCCGAAAGTCAATTCTTTTCAGGATTCAGACTAAATTCATTAGCGGTAGTCTGTATGAATTTTCGATGGTGAACGAATTTTAAAAAAAAAAAAAAAAAACTTTTTTTTTTCAGGCTGAAAAAAGGGGGAAAAAAAACATGACCCCCCCCCCCCCCCAATTGATACCAGACTTCAGGTCCAATAGGAATGTTAGGAGGGACCCCCCAAGTTAAAATAAAATGCGTGGCGTTCCCCCCAAAATCTATACCAGGCCGTTTAGGTCTCATAGGATTTTTAAGGGGGAGCCCCACCCCAAAAAAGAGGAAAAAACGTGGGGTTCCCCCTAACAGTCCTACTAGACCTTTGATCCGAGCACAGGCCCGGCAGGGCAGGAAAGGGGGGGCCATCAAGTGCCCCTCTCCCTGCGCCTTACCAGGCCACGTGCCCTCAGCATTGGGAGGATGTCCCCATGCCGATGGGGACAAGGGCCTCTTCCCCACAACCCTGACCCGGTCGTTCTGGGGGTCTGCGGGCAAGGGGGCTTATTTGCATTGTGGTACCCCGTTAAATAAGGGGGAACCCCACCCCCAAAAAGGGGGAAAATGTGGGGTTCCCCCTAGCAGTCCTACCAGACCCTTGATCTGAGCACTGGCCCAGCAGGGCAGGAAAGGGGGGGACGATTGAGCGCCCCCCCTCCCTGTGCCTTACCAGGCCACATGCCCTTGGCATTGGGAAGGTGTCCCCTTGCTGATGGGGACAAGGCATCTTCCCCACAACCCTAACCCGCTGGTTGTGGGGGTCTGCGGGCAAGGGGGCCGGTGGCAGCCGAGTGAATAACCAAGCCGAACGACATTCGACTATTCACTTCTGCTGAGTTCGGTCAGAAGGAGCCAAAGTGCAGAAGGAGTTGGGCTCAGCCGATCCAACATCTGGATCGGCTGAGCTGAAGCTCCGGCAGTTTTCTCACTGCCGCACCCGCCTATTCTCATAGAGTGAATAGCCGAATGCCGCCGAGTGGCATTCGGCTTGGCTATTCTGCTCGCTACCTCAGAGGTAGCGAGCAGAATAGAAAACATTTAAACAAATGAAAAAATAAATGTAAAAAAAGAAAAATTTAAAAAAAGTTAAGAAAATAATAAAGACATTTGAAAGAAAAGAAAAAAAAACAGCATGGGGTCACCCTCCCAAACAATACTAGACCCTTTAGGTCTGGTAGGAAAGTTAGGACCGACAACCATTTTAAAAGAAAAAGCGTGGGGTTCCCCCCAAAATTCCTACCAGGCATTTTAGGTCTGGTAGGAATTTTAGGAGGGACCCCAAGTTAAAAATAAAAAAAAATAAAAGTGTGTGGTTTTCTTCCCCAAAGTCATACCATGCCCTTAAGGTTTGGTAGGAATTTTAAGGAGAAACCCCACCCCAAAAAAGGGGGAAAATGTGGGGTTCCCCCTAACAGTCCTACCAGACCCTTGATCTGAGCACTGGCAGGAAAGGGGGGGGGGACGATCGAGCGCCCCCCCTCCCTGTCCCTTACCAGGCCACGTGCCCTCGGCATTGGGAAGGTGTCCCCTTGCTGATGGGGACAAGGCATCTTCCCCACAACCCTGACCCGCTGGTTGTGGGGGTCTGCGGGCAAGGGGGCCGAATGCAGCCGAGTGAATAAGCAAGCCGAACGACATTCGACTATTCACTTCTGCTCAGTTCGGTCAGAAGGAGCCAAAGTGCAGAAGGAGTTGGGCTCAGCCGATCCAACATCTGGATCGGCTGAGCTGAAGCTCCGGCAGTTTTCTCACTGCCGCACCCGCCTATTCTCATAGAGTGAATAGCCGAATGCCGCCGAGTGGCATTTGGCTTGGCTATTCTGCTCGCTACCTCTGAGGTAGCGAGCAGAATAGAAAAAATTTAAACAAATGAAAAAATAAATGTGAAAAAATTGAAAAAAGTTAAGAAAATAATAAAAACATTTGAAAGAAAAGAAAAAAAAACAGCATGGGGTCACCCTCCCAAACAATACCAGACCCTTTAGGTCTGGTAGGAAAGTTAGGACCGACCCCATTTTAAAAGAAAAAGCGTGGGGTTCCCCCC
Organism: Nanorana parkeri; assembly: GCF_000935625.1. Lineage (NCBI taxonomy): Eukaryota > Metazoa > Chordata > Amphibia > Anura > Dicroglossidae > Nanorana > Nanorana parkeri. Next base: position 23,835 of record NW_017309672.1, on the reverse strand, counting down.
AAAATTCCTACCAGGCCTTTTAGGTCTGGTAGGAATTTTAGGAGGGACCCCAAGTTAAAAATGAAAAAAAAGGTGTGTGGGTTTCTTACCCAAAGTCATACCAGGCCCTTAAGGTCTGGTAGGAATTTTAAGGAGAAACCCCATCCCCAAAAATGGGGAAAAAGAATTTGGGCTCCCTCCTAATATTCCCAACCAGACCCTTGATCCGAGCACAGGCCTGGCAGGGCAGGAAAGGGAGGACGAGCGAGTGCCCCCCCCTCCCTGCCATACCAGGCCACATGCCCTTGGCACTGGGAAGGAGCTCTTCCAGGGTCGCCCCTGGAAAAGCAACTTGTCCCAGTGCCCATGGGGAAAAGGGCCTCTTTCCCACAAGCACTGGGACATTGATCGTGGGGGTGCGGGCAGGCCAAACTTTTAGAAAAAATCCTTTATTTGAAAAAAAATGAAAAAAAGGATTTAGGCAAGTCCTTTATTTAATACCAAAAATGGATACACCGACGTAATCCAGGTTCAACCATGATGTCTAGCGTTGTCCACGACGACGACTAGGCAAATTAAAACAAAATAAAAGTAAAGAAAATTATTTTTTTTAAATGACACCCGCCAACCCGCCTGCACGCGACAAACTCCCGCCGCAGAATGAATTGGGCGGAGCTAGTGGTGACATCACCACTACCTCCACCCAACTCTTTACATGTGCCCAGCACTTGACAGTCTGCACGCAGGTCCTGAATGAATCAAAACAAATAGGCGGAGCTGCCCATGATGTCATGGCTGGCTCTGCCCAGTTGTCATTTAATGCACTGGTTCTCAACCTGTGTAATCTCAGGACCCACATTTGTCCTTGGTCATTAAGTCGCGACCCAATTGGCACTACAAAGGAATGTGCGGCATTGCAGTACCGGGCATTTGGGTGCAGGCGATCGGACTGTGGGTGGGAGGTTCGTTTGGGGTGTCATTAAAATTAATGGCAACGTAACACACTTGCCACACCAGAACACGTAGTAGGTGTCATTGCGTGGTACATTCCATTAATTCCCTGGGACTGTGTGATTAATGCACTGTACTAGTGTGAACAGACCCTTAGGGCCTGTTCACACAACGTCCGTTTTCTGTGCTGATCTGATCCGTACGCTCCTGCACTAAAAATGCATCCCAATGTATCCCTATGTGTTTTATGGGCTACAGTTCTCACAGGCGCAGTCCGTTCTGGTTACGACAGAAAAAATACTGCATGTCACATTTTGCACGGTCAGGAAACGGTCAGGAAACGGTCAGGAAACGGTCCGGAAACGTGAAACGAGGCAAAAACTTGTCAAAAACGCACTGCACTGCAGCTAACATACTGACAGCCCCACTCCAGCAAAAAAAAAAATATATATTTTTTTTTTCTGGAACGCATCAAAAACGCGGCCAAAACGCGGCAAAAACGCACTGCATCAGTAGCACCGCGTCTGCAGATCCGCACCTGCTCAGGACCTGATATCATGTGAACAGGCCCTTAAAAACACTGAGAGACACACACAACCACAGACATAATCTCACACACTCACAGACATAATTTTTTTTCTTCTTTTTAACCACTTGCTGACCAGGGTGTTTACCAGTATTCAGGGCTGCAGTACTTTGATTTACGCTTATTCCGTCATGCAATGCTGTACTGAAATACATTTTATACCATGTTTGGGGACAGATAGAGCTTTCTTTTGGTGGTATTTATTCACCAGTGGGGTTTTTATTTTTTACTATATAAGAAAAAAAGTACCGAATATTTAAAAAAATAGTTTTTCCCTTTATTATTTTAGGAAACATTTATTTTTACCCAATTTGATGGTAAAATATAAAAGACGGGGTCATGTCAGGTAAATAAACACCAAACATGTCAAGCCTTAAAATTGCTCGTGCCCACGAAATCGCAAAAAACGACCATACCCAAAATTGGCCATAGGAGCCGCTTTAAAAGATTTTACCTCTCATCAGTTTAGTGTTATCAGTGATTAATGGCCCGATAATTATTGCTCTCACTCCGACGTTCGCGACGATATGTAACATGCGCGGCATAATTGGAGCAATCGTCGTTTTTGCGTGTAGGTGCACCTAACGCATTTTTGCGCATCTATGTGGTAAAGGGGGACTTTAAAACATTTTTGTGGTGGGGGGGTTTGTGTGTGTGTAAATTTTTTTTATTTTGTGAGCAAATTTTTTTTTTTACTTCTTTTTTTTGTTTACACTTAACTTTATTGTTATCGCATAGGGTGCTAAGAAGTACCCTATGTGATAACAAATTACAGTGACAGGTCCCCTTTATGGTGACCCCTAATGTCACCAAGGGACCCCAGAGAAGCTGATGAAGCACAGATGTGCTTCATCAGCTTCTCTCCGGTTTCTGTATCGGAGAGTGACAGAGGAATGCGGAAGTGATGTAATATACATCACTTCCTGCATTCAGAGACCGGGAGGAGAGCGGAGGGAGATTGTGTGCTGATCTCCCTTCGTTCTCAGTGCACAGAGCCATATCGCCCGGAATGGATGGACACACGAGATCACAGGGACGGTGGCGGCGGGGACAGCAATGGCGAGAACAGGTAAGGAGGGGGGGGCGCACTCTGACTTCCATCATACAAGCGATCGGGCGTCTTTACAGATGCCAGCCCGCTTGTATTTAAACGTCCATTGCTGGCTGTTTAAAATCCTGGCAGTTTCCCACTCATGCGCTCCAGGGGGTGCGCGCAATCAGGCGCACACATGAAAGACGTCTATAGACGTTAGGTTAAGGTCCACTCAGTCTCCCTAGTATATAAGAACTGGAATGGATCCTCAGCCTGGTGTCCAGTGTGGGCTGCTGTGCTGGTGACGGAGCTCCATCCATATGTGCATTGTTTGTACATCTCCTTTGCTCACCTGTAGAGGTGCCAGGAGCCTATAAAGGGCACATGTGGGAGCTGTAAGCAATGCAGGTATGGATGGTGCTCCCTTATGGCCATAATTCCAGCTCACCCCACCTCAAGCTGACACACAGGGCCATATTTTGAACGGGAGCATATTTTGAACGGCTGCTGCTCTAGGGGGAGGCTGAGGAGTCTCTCACCTAGAAGGAAGGCATGTTGTGACCCCTGAACATGGGGTCGTGACCCACTTTTGAGTCACGACCCACCAGTTGAGAACCAAGGATTTAATGACAGCCCAGTGTCCTCAAATAACCTGAGGACGCTGGTCTGTCATTGAAGGACAACAACTGGGCAGAGCGAGCAGTGAGATCACGGCTGGCTCCGCCCAGCTGGCATTAGCGTGGAGAACGGTTGGCTTCGGCTGACCTTTCTCCACGCTTCGACTATCAATACGGCTCTGCCGAGTCAAAGCACGTTCGGCTCAGCTGCCTTCGGCTGCTGTATGGGCTATTGTGAAATTTGTTACAGTCTATCTCTCATAGAACATAAGGGATTAAAGAAATTGCCCACAGCGCAAGGTGGCTATGAGAGTTGGAAGTACATCTGTAAGTGGATTTCTTTCTCCCAGACATGGAAGAATACAGACCATTTGGTAGAAACCTGGCCGTGGAGAGCTGTCCTTCAGGTGCTTTAGGGAGGACCCATAGAACACTTGAGATAAACTTGGAAAGGGATAAACTACTAAATACTAGACATGTGCGCTTCGTTTCGTTCTGAAATGAAATTCGGACGAAATTTCAGAAATTCGGAGATTCGGATGTACCTGAATTCCGAATTACAGCTAAAACAAATGCAAACGAATCCGAATTCACGATTTCTCGAAATTCGTTAGCGGTAGTCCGGTCGAATTTTCATTTTTGGACGCATTTTCGTTTTTTTAGCGGTAGTCACGTCGAAATTTCGTATATGGACGAAAGTTCATTGCAGCAAAATGACATTAGGGAAAATGTTTGCAGATGATGAAAATAAAAAACTCATACCAGACCCTTTAGGTCTGGTAGGAATGTTAGGAGGGACCCCCCCAAGTTAAAACACAAAAAAAGTGAGTGGGGAAAAAACGTGGGGTTCCCACCTAACAGTCCTACCAGACCCTTGATCTGAGCACTGGCCGGGCAGGGCAGGAAAGGGGGGGGCGATCGAGCGCCCCTCCCTGCGCCTTACCAGGCCACGTGCCCTTGGCATTGGGGACAAGGGCCTCTTCCCCACAACCCTGACCTGGTGGTTGTGGGGTTCTGTGGGCAAGGGGGCTTATTTGCATCGGGGTACTTTAATTAAGGAGGCAACCAGATGCCACCCCCCTTGTGAATGAGTAAGGGGTACTTGTACCCCTACCCATTCACTAAAGGGTTAAATCAAATAGTTAGTAAAAACTTTAAATAAGGGGGAACCCAGATGCCACCCCCCCCTTGTGACTGAGTAAGACCCGCCGCAATAAAAAAAGTCCCCCCCCCACGACCCCCATCCGAAACCGACGAAAACTCGCCGCAAAAATTACAGTCAGTCCGAAAATAAACAGATGGGCGGAGCGAGACGAGTCTGTGAGCCGAGGTGTGATAATGCTTTTGAGATGACACCTCGGCTCACAGACCTGAATAGCATTCGGAAACTCATGAATAGTATTCAGGAGTTCCCGAATGCTGTGTAGCATTTGACAGCTGAGAATGTCAAATGGGCGGAGCGAGCCATGCCGTCACTGTTCGTTCCACCCATAAGTTTATTTTCGGGCTGAATGTCATTGTGCGGCGGGACTTTTTTTATTGCGGTGGGTTGATGCTGGATTACATCGATGGAGCCATTTAAAAAAAAAAATATTTTATTAAAGGAATAGTCAAAAATTGACTTTTTTTTTAATTAAAGGATTTTATCAAAAGTCTGGGCTTTTTACTAACTATTTGATTTAACCCTTTAGTGAATGGGTAGTGGTACAAGTACCCCTTACTCATTCACAAGGGGGGGCGGCATCTGGGTGCCCCCTTATTTAACCGCTTGAATTGAAGAAGCTGATGAAGCAGAGATCTGCTTCATCAGCTTCTCTCCAGCATCTGAAGCTGGAGAGTGACACGAGAATGCGGAAGTGATGTAATATACACCACTTCCGCATTCTGACAGCGGAGGGGGGCCGGAGGGAGCTCGTGTACCGTGCACCCTCTGATCACCTGTGACAGAGGCACTATGCTGGTCCCCGGGCTCACACCGGAGCCAGGGACCAGCTTGACAGCGGGAGGGGGGAGAGCCGCGGGGGGGGGGGGGCGCACGGCTCGGCGCCAGTA
>NW_017309672.1:6397-18551 GCF_000935625.1 Nanorana parkeri | reverse complement strand
TCTCCCCGCCCCCCGCGCCCGAGCGGGCGGATGTAACAGGCCGTGTATACACGCCCAGTTACATCGAAGAAGCTCCCGGCCGGCCGTGTATACACAGCAGCTGGCCGGGAGGTAGTTAAAGGGCTCCCCATCGGCATGGGGACACCCTCCCAATGCCAAGGGCACGTTGTCTGGTAAGGCGCAGGGAGGGGGGGGGGGGCGCTCGATCGTCCCTTTCCTGCCCTGCTGGGCCAGTGCTCGGATCAAGGGTCTGGTACGACTGTTAGGGTAGGACACTAAAAAAGTGCGTGGGGTTCCCCCCAAAATCCCTACCAGTTCTTTAGGTCTGGTAGGAATTTTAAGGGGGAACCCCAGCCCAAAAAAATGGAGGGGGGGGAAACGTGGGGAAAACCTAAAGGGTCTGGTATGAATTGGGGGGGGAACCTCACGCTTTTTTTTTTCATCTTCTCATCTTCTGCAAACTAAAGAAAAAAAAACATTTTTTTTGCAAATGCCATTTTGCTGCAAAATTTCATTTTGCTGCATAAACAAAATTTTGACGGACTACCGCTAAAAAACTAAATTTCGTCCAAAAAACGAACTTTCGACCAGACTACCGCTAACGAATTTCGTCCGAATCCGAATTTCCAAAACTAATTTAATTTCGGACCCAAATCCGAAAAACAAAATAATGCAAAATCCGAATCAAAACGAAACTAAACTAAACAAATGTTTTGCTGGTGCACATGTCTACTAAATACTTAATATGTTTTAGTAAGGTTAAGCAAAGAGATATACAAAGGACCATCTGCTTGTGAGGACTATAATGAGGAAAATGCATTATGGAAAATTGGTGGGAATGCACACTGTCACCTCATTCAAGATATAGGGGTCTATTCACTAAGCTGCTGAGAGCAGCCGAGTGAACAACCGACCCTAAGTGAAGTGAGCTGAACACTGTTCGGCTATTCACTTCAGGCTTGTACGGCTGATTTCATATGCTAAGTCTCCAATGCGAGTCTCCAATGCGAGCCTAAATCCTTATTGGCTCATATCACGGTCATAGCTAAGCCTGACAAAGATCCGATTCCTTTATTAAACACTGACAAAACTGTATACTAAAATCCTGGTGAATAGATTTTACCCTCTAATCTCACATGGATTAGACATGTGCACCAGCAAAACATTTGCTTAGTTTAGTTTCATTTTGATTCAGATTTTGCATTATTTCGTTTTTCGGATTCGGGTCCGAAATTAAATTTGTTTCGGAATTCAGATTCGGATGAAATTCGTTAGGCGTAGTCTGGTCGAAATTTCGTTTTTTGGACGAAATTTCGTTTTTTAGCGGTAGTCTGGTCGAAATTTCGTAAATGGCCGAAATTTCGTTGCAGCAAAATATAACTTTGTGGCGAATTTTCATCGGGTTCGGATGGGCGTTGTGCGGCAGGACTTTTTTTATTGCGGCGGGTCGGCGGCGGTCGTGCACCGTGATTGATGCTGGATTACATCGATGGAGCCATTTTTATTATTAAAGGAATAGTCAAAAATTGACTGTTTGTTTTTTTCAATTAAAGGATTTTATCAAAAGTCTGGGCTTTTTACTAACTATTTGAGTTAACCCTTTAGTGAATGGGTAGGTGTACATGTACCCCTTACTCATTCACAAGGGGGGTGGCATCTGGGTGCCCCATTAATTAAAGTACCCCGATGAAAATAAGCCCCCTTGCCCTTGCCCCCAGAACGACCGGGTCAGGGTTGTGGGGAAGAGGCCCTTGTCCCCATCGGCATGGGGACATCCTCCCAATGCCGAGGGCACGTGGCCTGGTAAGGTGCAGGGAGGGGGGCACTCCATGGCCCCCTCTTTCCTGTCCTGCCGGGCCAGTGCTTGGATCAAGGGTCTGGTAGGGCTGTTAGGGGGAACCCCACGTTCCCCCCCCCATTTTTGGGGGCTGAGGTTCCCCCTTAAAATTCCTACCAGACCAGCACAGTGAGCAGGGCAGGCTTGTTTTAATATGCCAGTTCATTAATGCTTGTGTGCCTTCCGTTTGCACGTCTTTGTGCATGTTTCCGGTTGTGCACGCATGCGCACAGCAACATATTCCCAGCCTGTTCCATAGAGGAGTTTGCGTGCATGCATGGCCATCGGTTACACCTCATAGGCGGATGCTATATGGCTCCTTCCATCAAAAAGACCTTTGTCTTTAGCTACGTTGCCTCTAACTATTCTTAGACTATGCACATGGGATCGCTTGCATCGCAAATTCTATTGGCCCTACAACTCAATATTGATGGGATCTTCTTTTTTTTGCCGGGCAAGCCGAATCCTGATTTTTAAAATTGTCCGAACTCTTTTAAATTAAAACTATGCGATATGGCACTAATCCCACTAGCAACCTTGAGGGAGAGATGGGGCCTGTTCCTTATGGATTTTTGCAAACACTGCCAGTTGTGGCATTTTTTTAAAATCATTGCCTCTAAATGGGAGGTGGAATTACAGCGTAAATTTACCCGTGCTGAATCGGATGCAATCCTGTCTTTGGCCTCCTCCTCTTCCATTGATGTCCCAATGATGGCGACCAATTATAAATTAATATCTACATGGTATAATATTCCTACTAAATTACATGCAGTTAGTGCTCAATATGACCGTCACAGTTGGCGGTTAATGCGGGGAGCCGTGCACTTTTGCACATTTATGGTGGGATTGCCCCTTGATTAAGCCTTATTGGTCTGTGATTATAGCACTTATTCATCAAATAAGTGGTAGTGAGCGAACACATACGGCCGCTCGCTCACTTCTCAATCATCTCCCTGCAGGGATTCCCCCCTCCCCGCTCAGATCCTCCAGCGCTGACTGGAGGAACGGACGGGGAGGGGGCGGGTACAGCTGGCTCTGCCTCTAGATAGGCAGAGCCAACTGTCACTCACGCAGCTGGGTGGATCTCGACAGTAATGTTGGGATCCGTCCCGGCTGCGGCGGTCACAGGAGGACGCTAGTATGTCCACCCATGACCCTTCAGAGAACTATGGGGAAAAACACTTACCCCGTAGTTTTCTTTTAATCTTTATTGTTTATGAGATAGGTTCCACCTTGTCTGTTGTTCTACTTACCATGTTTAGTGAAACTTGCACAAACTCAACAAAGTAGAACTAAATAAAAAAGATAACCATGGGATAGCCATTAGTGATGGGCTCGATGTTCGAGTTGCTAGTTTGCTATTTCCCCTCCGAGCGCCCCACAAGGCAGCAGGAGAACTTAAAATAGTAGTCAATATAGACAATAACTGATTTTTCCCCCATTAAAATAACTAGAACTGGTATATTTCCTGTTTAGTGGTTTTTATCTTATGGTGCTCTAGTCTCATGGCCAGTCTTGGGTTGATAGAGGTGTAATAGCCTACAGATTCTAAAAAGACTGTCATCATCATTGAATGGAAACTGTGTAGCTGAATTGATATACATTTTTTCTTCCGTCCCCCTTTTTTTTTCTCTCTTCTCACTATGCACCTTTGCCTGCACAAATTTGGTTTGAAATTACAGTTAACACAAGTAAGAGAAGGAAAGGAGAATGGGAAGGGCAGAGAAGGAAAGGGGGGAAGGGTAAAGGGTATAAAAGTAAAGAGGGAAAAAACTAAATTTTTGGTTGGTTGATTAACTGTTTTATTATAAGAAATAAATGGAATAATAGATGAAGGTAAGGGAGTAGAAAGAAAGGAGGGAGGGATAAGAGGTTTTTTTTTGTTTTCACTTGGGGAGGTTAGATGTACCAAGAATGTATATATATTTTATACAACTTTTGTGTGCTTGAAAACTTTAATAAAAATTGAAATGTAAAAAAAGATCAGTTGAGGCGAACGTTCAGCACTTCATTCCCTGCTGAAAAAGATCGAACAGCAGAGAGTGAAAGAGTGAATAGCCGAATGCTCGGCTCAGGTCATTAGCGAACAGAATGAAAAATGTAACTGTAAAAAAACAACAAACAACAGCGCAGGGTCCCCTCCCCAATTCATACCAGACCCTATAGGTCTGGCAGGAATGTTGAGGGGACACCCAATCTAAACAAAAACACATCTGTGGGGTTCCCTTAATCCGAGCAGCGGCCTGGCACGGCAGGAGAAAGGGGGGAGAGCGAGTGCCCCGGGGGGCACCAAGATGCCACCTCCTCCTGTGAATAAGTAAGGGGTATTTACCCCTACCCATTCACCAAAAAGTACAGAAAAAGTAAATAAAAACGCCAAACCTTGAAAAAATCCTTTAATTGCACAAAAAAACAAAATACATTTTTTGAAAAGTCCTTTATTTTTTAAAAAAAGGCTCCAGCGAGGCAATCCAAAGGTCTATCACGTTATCCAGCGGTAAAATCCAATGTCAATAACAATGAATGATGCCTGCTGACTCGCTGAAATAAAAAAAGTCTTGCCGCCCCATACCGGTCCCCCCCCCCATTGGAAAAGCATCCTCCCAATGCCAAAGGCAAGTGGCCTGATATGGTGCAGGAATGGGGGGAGCTTGCTTGCTCTGCTCGGATTAGGGGCCAAGCATGGGGTTTTAGGGGGGACTCCTCTTTTCTTGCCTTTTTTGGGCGTTGGAGTCCCCCTCAAAATTCCTTCCAGACCTAATAGGTCTGGTATGACTTGGGAGGGGGACCCCAGGCTGTTTTTTAAATCCTATTTTTTAACAACTTGCAGGGGATTGGGTCCGCTTTCGCGGACCATTTTCCTCACTCTGGCTGGGTGTTTGGCTTAGCTGAGCTGAAGCATGCGTATTCAGATTGGCTTTTTATTTCTAAAAAATTCAGCTGCATCCAAAATTTTTGTTATGGGAAGATTCGGATACGTTCCGATTCGTTATTTTTTCATTTGGATGCATCCATTTGTCCGAATTTTAATTTAGAATGAAACGAATCGCATATGTCTAATGACAACCCTGTCAGTGAGACAGCTATCGTTAGATAACCCACTCACTGCCTGGTTAGCTGTTATGAGGTAAATACGATAATCACCTTATTTCTGCTTTGGCACTAGAACAACCTGAGGACTGTCCTCAGGGCTCCCAGCATCCATCTTGAAGGAATCTGTGTCTAATAAGACACAGGGTTCTCCTGAGATTTGGGCAGCCATTTTGGATCCACAGGGGTTATATATAGCCCCTGCAGTGGTCATGTGGGGAGCCCTGAAGGAATGGGAGTATTGAGATTGGGACATATTACATGCTGACTAGGGATAGATGGAGTGAAGGTTTCTGATGAGCAGGGACAGTGTAGAGATGGCCTGTAATACTCCCGAAGACTGCTGTAAGTTTGGGGAAAGACTCTGTTTTACCCTGCATCTGGTTTGGTGCATTCTGCATCCTGTATCGCCAGCACAGCACCCTCTAATGAGGCCACTCATGACATCAAAGGGAGCTGTTTAAGGAACTCTCCTCATGCACACTGCTGGCTGCAAATCCTGCCTATGTGTACTAGACATGTGCGATTCGTTTCGTTCCGAATCGAAATTCGGACGAATTTTCGGAAATTCGGACATTCGGATGTATCCGAATTCCGAATTACAGACATAACAAATGCAAACGAATCCGAATTTCCATTTCCGAAATTCGGTAGCGTTAGTACGAACGTTCGTTTCGTATTCTGTTCTTATTCGTTTCGTTCGTTGGAGCAAAGTGACAAAAATATTTTTCCCCCTTCAAATGTCACTTTGCTGCAAACGAACGAACGAAACGAATACGAAATGAATAAGAAACGAATAAGAACAGAATACGAAACGAACGTTCGAACTAACGCTACCGAATTTCGTCCGAATCCGAATTCCGAATCCGAATTGACTTTCACACCCGAATCCCGAAAAACGAAATAACACAAATCCGAATTTAAAACGAAACGAAACTAAACAAATTTTTTGGCAGTGCACATGTCTAATGTGTACTACCTTGTGCCAGAACTGATAAAGTGCCTTACTTTTTCATACATTTGTTGCTGGATAGATACTGTATTATCATACTGTTTATTCTTCAATATAAAAAACAGAAAATCTAAAAGAAACATTGCTCGCTTGGTCCTATTAAACACCACTACTAACCTAGCTCTACCCACAAGTACTGTAGATTACCTGACTGCTGAATGATGTGTGGTAGTGGTCATTTCCTAACCAGAAGTTTGGGAAGTGCTGGGAGAAGACATGTAGCTTTATGAATGTGAACAAGAAAAAACTTTGAGAGTTATTCACAAAAGGGCGGAGGGTTTGGAGAAGGCAGGAGAAGTGAACAATCTAGGACAACATAGATTATCTGGAAAGTGAGCTGAATTGGAGAATTTTTCAAAATCAGCTATTTTCTCCTAGATTGTTCACTTCTCCTGCCTTCTCCAAACTCTTCACCCTTCAGTGAATAACCCTGTAAGTGTTTGGATGAAAATAATAGTAGAAAAGCTGACAATAATTCATAGTAAAGTGCAGCTAATTAAAGAAGAAATTATTATCCACTGAGGGTTGAATACTACTTTAAAGCCATTATTAACAACAAACCGATAAACCTATAATGAATGGGTTTACGCAAGAATTGGAATATTCATAAGCAATATATAATAATGTAGGCTTACTTAAGAAAGATTTATATCCATCCTATTTTTCTAGTTTTATTTACTTACGGGCTAAACACATTTTCACAAAATCTCTATTAAAAAGGCAGCAAGATGTGGCTTTAATCTGATGCAGGTTTTAACCCCCAAAGAGGTCAAAGTGGTTCTCTTCACCCTCCACACTCACTAACATAACATCAGCCATTTCAATATTTCTCTCTTTATCCCATCCTCCACATCAGCCTATCACATACAGTTATTTTAAGCCACCTTCCCCACAGCAGCCATTAATAACAGGGCTATTCCCAAAAGGGTAAGGTGTTTGGAAAAGGCAGTAGAAATAAACACTCTAGAACAACATAGCTAAACTGGAAAGTGAGCTGAATTGGATAATTTTTCCAAATCAGCTATTTTGTCCTAGATTGTTCACTTCTCTCAACACAGTTCTCTCAACCTTCCCCCTATCACAGCTGTATATTAAACTCCCCACACACCCATTAATCTTTGGCCATAGCCTAAGCCTAGGTGGTATAGTGTTTACTGCCAGACGCAGAGGTATTTTTGCATTTTGTATCATGGAATATTGTGGAATGGAAGTAGACCATAATTCACATGACACATAGCACACAGTCAGATCTTGCTTTCCAGCAATGCACATAGTTTGAAATGCCTGTGTCCAGAAGATGTTTTCCAATAACCATGGTGATCTGGCGATTGTGGATTTATCCAGCCCTAATATCATATACTTAGTTGAAACGCATCTTTCAAAGCAATTTTTTTTCTTTATATCTGCATAGTGCAGCATGCTCAGTACCACATGGCCACCCTAAAACACTACACAGCCCAGCACTTGATGAAATTGAGGAGCTATATACAGGTTTTCTATTGAAGTGAATGGAGGTCAAGCCATGCACGTGTGGAAATGAGGTGCAGAATTGAGATGATTTATAAGAATGGCAGTTGTGTCAGTTAGGATGCAGTGCAATGAATGCAGACTGCAAATGCTTGAGTAGAGAAGCATGAACTAGATGAGGACACTTAAAGTGCACTCGTCCTTTAAATAACATTCACATGTAAGTTATGGATTTGTCTTTTGTTTTTATCAGTGGCAGATTCAGCTTAAATGTTAAAATATTCTGTTCTACTTCTGCTCTTTAGAACTTTTTTGTTAAAAGTTCACTGAAAATAAAAATATTCTCAGCCCGCCAGCTTTCTGCCAATCATATGCCACAAGCATTTTATGATTGAAGGAAGCATTCTCATCATTTTTTGTGCATGAATCTATAGCTTTAGGACTGTGCTCAGTATTAACAAGCTTGCATTTTAAACAAATCTGCCACAATACAGCTACAAGAGTGAATGAAAAAACAGAGCAGGCTTATGTTTCTTGAAGGATTGCAGTGGCACAGAACCATATTATGAAAACCCTGCTTTGGGAATGAGAAAAATGACAACAGCGGAAAACAATTTTTCTGCTTGAGTTTTTATTACGATCTGTAGCAATAGATCTTTTCGAAGTGTTGAAAAAAGACATATGAAAACATTGTGGCCTGATTTCATACACTCAGTCCAATAAATCATTGCTCTTGAAGCAGATGGAACATTAGCTGGGTCACTTTTTTTTTCAAATTGAGAAATATCTTTCATGAGGAAGCCTTAACTTCTAATTTTTGTGAAGCAGCAAAATGTTAAAAGACCTTTGGCTATGTCCTGTACTGCAATCATTACCTTTCAAGGTTCATTCATACCAGAACACATGCATTAAAATGCTTTGCAGTAACATGTGCTGACATGTATTTCAGACACTTCGCACTGTGTTTTTGAAGGACGATTTTAAGTGCATGGTGATGAAAATTACACGTCAGTATACCAAAAAAAGAGCATGCAGGACTTTTTTTTCCAGTGCATTGTAACATAAAACTGGAATGAAGGAGCCCTATTGAAAACATTTCTCAAATGTTTTTTTTTACTATGTAGAAGAATTCCCTTATATCAATAGCCAGTGTAGTGCCAACCTACATTGGTGGTCAGTTGATAGGTGACACAAAGTAGCATCCCCTACATTGGTTGTCAGTGTAGAGAGGCCCCTTGGTGAACAAACAGTAATGAAGTCCCCCCTTTCTTTGGTGGTCAGTGGTTTAGTGTCCTTTTATACTAGTAACCAATGGTACTTTTCTAAATAGATTATTGTTGCCAGTGGTAACTTAAGAGAGAATAGGTTCCACTGCCTCCATGCTCTTGGCTGTGGTGAGTGACTTCAGTACTTGAATTATGTAGGCACCTTGCAGCAGATCAATCCATCCAAGACTGTCTATTATGCCATTCTGTACAGACAATGTACCCCCTTGTTCCCATTGGTACCCCAGTTATAAAACCTGTGGGGAAAGTGGTCACAGGGTGCTCCACAGGCCACTGTCTTTATTTCAGTCTTTATCTCTGTCTTTATTTCGGTCAAACTGAAAACATGCTAACAGGTAACTAACAATGAACATGTTTTGTTTGCAAGTAACTGCAAAATAGGAAAATCTATCAGATTATAGGAGAAAAGAAATCCCAAATATGCAAACAGTTACAGTGCTGAGATTTAGGGCCCATGTCAGTGGGCTTTGGGTTTCTGGCAATATGCAAATGTTATCAATATGCATATAAGGCAAATGCATATTCTTCATAACTAGTTTTATTAAATTATTTAAACATTTTAGTGTATTTTACAGTGGTGTCAGAAAGGGCATTAAATACATAAAAACAAACTGCTCATTTTCACTGAGCTTTGCTGCAAATTTTTCCATTGTCAATGGTTTGTAAATGTACTGTACAAGCTTTAACACCCCTTGGGCCTAATTTACTGAGTTACACGCTGCATTGATGCATCCTTGGACCAGACAGAACAAGTAAATTGTATTTTCACATTATTTTCTTATCTTGCACACCAAGACGCACACATCAGATAAAATGTACATACAGCAAATTCATTCATAATCATGGTGAAGTAGGGTGCATTCCAGCATCCAAGTATACGCTAGCTAAGTGATAGCATACGTAGACTATAAATTTGATTTTGGAGCTATCTGACATCTGTTAGCTATTTTGTACTATTTTTTTTAAAAGGTGTTTATTTAGAAAATTAAAAAAGCATTTCAATACAAAAGAAAACAAGGTTCACAAGGCCCCAACACAAGCAACACACAGGTCGCGAACACACATATAGTACATGCCGCATGCATACACACCACCACGCAATCAACGTTGCCTATCAGTACAGCGAGACATTTGACAGTACACACCGCCAAAGGAAATTGCTACAACATTTCAATGGACATCCACAATATACATGCATCTGTCGGAACTATTAAGCACTAAAAAGAAAAAGCTGTAAGGCCTAGACTCATCATCTATAAATAATGTAACATGGGCATACTGGAAGCCATTTTGTTCTTTCTGCACTATAAGTATATAAGGTGAATTTGAGTTCATGGTTTCAAGACAAAAGACTCTAACATTAACCATTCTCAGACCCTTACAGCATAGATTCCCAGCAGTGGCGTAACTACCACCATAGCGACTCACGCGGTCGCTATGGGGCCCGGGGAAAAGGGGGGGCCCGGTCATGGGGGCGAGGGGCTCAGCAGTATAGGTGGAGGAGTAGACCCAGCTGCTGCGTAGGAGGCCGGGGCCTGGAAGAGGATACCGGGGATCAGCAGCGAGGTGGAGGAGGCCCGAAGATTGGCGGCATTGGTGGAAGTGGTAGGAATGGCTGAGCTGCTTTACTGTTTTTTATTTAATGATATGCAGTGCTAGGATCTAAAAGGCTCCGGCGTTCCCAAAAATGTTCCCTGTGTTTGAGTCCCCGCACAGCCAGGAGGGCTGCAGCTGGCAGAAAAAATGCACCTCTCATTGCCATTCCCAGCTCTTCCCCTCTGCGCCCTGCCTGCTACAGTTGGAGATGAGGGTCAGGATGGAGATGAGGGTCAGGATGGGGAGAATGGTCAGGAAGCTGAGGATGATCAGGATGATGATGTAAGGATAGTCAGGATGGAAATGATGGTCAGCATGCCGCCTCACGGTTGAACTCATGTGATTATGGCTAAATGTTGTACTGCAATCTTTGTGAGGATGTTTTTATTCATTATCCTTTAAAGTAAAAAATGATCCTGCACATGTCGGGGAGCGCTGTGTTTTTGTTTAGGATGGTGAGAATGGTCAGGAAGCGGAGGATGGTCAGGATAGTCAGAATGGAGATGATGGTCAGGATGGTGACGATGGTGAGGATGGTCAGTATGGTCATGATGGTGAAGAGGTGAGAATGGTCAGGATGGTAGGGAGGTGAGGATGGTGAGAATGGTCAGGATAGTGACCAGATGAGGATGGACAGGATGGTGAGGATGTGAGGATGGTGAGGAGATCAGGATGGTGAGGAAGTTGAGAATGGTCAGGATCGTGATGATGGTCAGGATTGTGAGAAGATGAGGATGGCTAGGGTGGTGAGGAGGTGAGGAAGGATGATGAGAATGGTCAAGATGGTGACGAGATGAGGATGGTCAGGATGGTGAGGAGATCAGGATGGCCAAGATGGTGAGAATCGTCATGATAGAGATGATGGTCAGAATGGTGAGGAGGTGAGGATTGTCAGAATGATGAGGAGGTGAGGATGGTGAGGATTGTCAAGACGGAGCTAATAGTCAGGATGGTCAAAACATTAAGAATGGTGATGAGCAGTGGTGTAACTACCTCCATAGCGACTGGGGCCCAGGGCAGAGGGGGGCCTGGTCAGGTGCCCAGTGCCCAGCAGCAGAGGTGTAGGAGGCCAAAGCCCATCAGCGGTGGTGGAGGCCGGGGCCCAGCAGCACTGGTCCGGTGTGGCGGCTTAGTTGGAGGAGGAGGACGGTGCCTGGAGATGGACGAGGCCAGGGACAAGCAGCAAGTGGCTCGGGGCTGACAGGTAAGAGGAGTGTAGTGTGCAGGGAAAGAGACCCTGGCCAGCCCACCTGAGACCCTGCAGAGACCAGCATAGAGAGTTTTTGGTGGGCTGTGCAGGGTCACTCTCAGGTGGGCTATGCACGGTCTCTGGTATGTGTGGGGTCTCAAGTGGACTCTGCAGGGTCTCAGGAGGGCTCTTCAGGGTCTCTGGTGGGATTGTGCGGGGGGTCTATGGTGGGCTCTGCAGTATTGAGCATCAGAGTGATCTGTTCTTCAGAGCCAGCAGGAGCAGAGCTGAAGAGAAGGAGATGGACATGGTGCAGGCAAAAGAACGTGTTCTGAAGGTAGGTGCTTTTTCTTTTCTTTTTTTTTGGTGTGGGGGGTACACGGAACCATACACAACTTTGCTGTGGGGCCCTGTGATTTCTAGTTACGCCCCTGCCCCTAGTCCCTCAGACCTGGGGCCAAACTTGGTTGATTACAGATGCATCCTCTCAGGCTGAAGACCCTGGAGCAAAGAGGAGAATGTCAGGAAGTGCCTCAGATATTTAGTAGCTCTCCCAGCATGCACAGCAGCCTCCCTAGACCTGCTGCTTGACCAGGTATTAAACATCCTTAAAGGAGAACTATGGGGTTAGGGCTTTTGCCCATAGTTCTCCTTAGGGTAACGGGAGGATACAAACT